>NC_136904.1:90681292-90698792 GCF_949606895.1 Notothenia rossii
GACAGCAACAGAAATATAGACATATATTACATTAAAATAGATATATATTAGAGAACATCAACGTTGCCATCCCCCACTTAGAGTGACCCATTTTTATATGAAGCCAATTTGTCTCAGCTCTTGAGAAACAAACGAGGCCACACTTCACCTGAGACGGGGGAGCAGGGGAGGAATATGATAAATGACATGACAGATTTTCACACTACAGCACGTGAGGCATCGTGTCCTCCTGTGACCTTGGAGAATCTGGGGTAAGTGGATGCGTCCTTCTTCAAAAAAATGTCATAAAATGCAGACTGCTGCTCACCTTGAATGATGACATCAAAAACCCTGAAGAAATCCTAGTTTTTCTGGATGTTTTGTTCTTTATTTTTTTGCTTTAAATGTCAAATAGTAAAAAGTAGTTGTCAACAAATCTTGAGTCAAACAACTAATCAATGAATTTACCTTTGGGATTTGCTGCTTTCTGCTTTATTTACTGATGGGTTTACAGTTGAAATGATGAGTCAATTTACAAATAAGTCAATGAAAAGAAAATCAAACAGTAACTATTTTGATAATCCACTAATGGCGCATTTCCACTGCAGGGCCTCGCTCGGCTTAGTACGGTATAGTTAGGCCTTGGTAGGCCAGGCTCACTTTATGCTGCGTTTCCATTACAGTTTAGTAGCTAGGGCAGTAACTATAGTAACGCAGTGTAGGCGGAGCCGTGACGTCATCTTCAATGAGAAACACAAAACCAACATCAGCCGTTAGCTGTTAGCACTCAGAGCTCACAGCTCTTCATATCTGTTCAGAAACTAGACACAAGTTAAACAAGTACAAACCACAGACTGTCTGTGTCATGGAGAATACAGTCGCTGGTTTATTTGTGTCTCTAGGCCGTTGTTGTGAGCGTGGACGGCCGGAGCATACAACGTTAGCTTAGCCAAGCTCCATTTAGAAAACACGCATTTTAAAAGGTTTTTCGCCTGCCGTCTGTCTGCAGACTTGTCAAAGCATTAATTCATGGTTTTTACTAACCGGTATCAGTATGTTGTTACTTCGGCATAATTTTGAAACGTGTATTACAATTAAATCACGGTCAAATATGTTCATTTTGTTGTAGTTGTAGCCCCCTTGCCAGCAATTCTCTCTCTAGTTTAGCATACTCAGCCCGGTTGTTGGCCCTGAAAGAACCGCGATTTTGGAGGGCCAGAAAATGGGTGAAAAAGTACTCGTTAGCCCTAGTGGAAGCGCGACCAAAAACGGGCCGGGTTTGGCACGGCACGCTTAAACCGTGCTACGCGCTGCAGTGGAAATGCGTCATAATTGTTTTGTGTTTAGTTACTAAAATGATAGACATTTGCTAGTTTCAATTTACACTGTTGTCTCAGTCATTGCTGTCCTTCTTTGAGATAGGTGATAGTAAATAAAACATGATATTCAAAGGCCATATTAATTTTGGACATTTCAAAGACAAGGTAAATGTAGAAAATAGTTGTCGAATGCAGCCTTAAATATAGTATATTGACTGATTATATCAATGTGTAAACTATCAGAGATTCCACCATTCGTTAGTTTCAATCCCTTTAATATTTCTTGTTGTATCAACTATCTATATAAGTGAATCTGTAAAAAATTGCGCATGCGTTGAAGCACACTGACAGCCTAATTCATAGATGTATAAATTACAGCCCTGTTCAGTATCAATAATGGTTGCTAAATGATGCTCCAGTGCAAAAAAGTCCATCTATATTCCCTACTTCCTCATGCAGCTTCAGTAGAAATCCATCAGAACATGCTTAATAATTAAGAACCCGATTTAATTTCCTTTTGAATAAATCAAACTCTCCCCACTGCAGGACCTGTATTTGATTAACGATGACACCTCGAGGCTCGTTAGGAGTGATGAAAAAAGCAGCTTCAGTGAAACAGATGGCAGCACGATGCGTTCACTGTCTCTGGGGGGGGGGGGGTCACTGTTCATTTCTTTAAATCAATGAGTGTAAATCAAGAGGTCAATAATGTCAGGGAATCATTTCCATAGATGTTTACCTTTTGCCCTCTGACGCACCCTTAAGGAGGGGCTGCCCTAGCATTGTGTTGTTGTTGCCAGTTTGTAACCGGGCAACTCTCGGTCAGAGATTTGTTGTGGGACACCTGGAACACATCCTTCTCGGGGTGTAGATGACCCCGAGCCATAAGCAACAACAAATGTGATTCAGTGTCCTCAGCTGTTTAGTCCATCTATTGAAGAATGTTGATTATTACACTCTGAACTAGTTAAAACCTGGAGCTACAGAAGGGGTCTTCAGAATTGTTTGTGGCATCTCAACCGTGTGGTCAGACCACAATCTCAATTCCGTGACATGTCTTCTGAATTCTCCGGCTGAAGCTCCAAATAAACCGTCAGTGTTTGCCATCAAAGCTCCAGCTCTCCATCGTGTCTCCCTGAGTCCTGACTCCAATTGCTTCAGAAGTTTCCCCCACAAATAACCTATTGACCTCTAACACTGGTTTTTCTATCAATAGGGGAGATGTTCACAAGATGTGTTTGTTTTCTATCAGGACTTTAGGTCTCTAATTATACCTTGCATTTCAAATTGTAACTTGTGTCATGTTGTCTTTAATATTTAATGCATTACTCTTAATTAATATCACGCTATTTTTAGCTCTTTACTTCTGCTGTAACAATGGAAACGTCCCCTCTGTGGGACGAATATAGGTATTCTCTGAACTAGAAGACAGTAAGAAAGATGTTCATAAGATGTGATGTTTTCCTATAAGACTCTTATCACGCTATTTTCTTATCAATAGGACTCCTTTGTTATTTTGCATTACAAATAACTAGAAGAAAGGAAGATAGATGTTCACAAGATGTGTTGTTTTACTGTATATATATAGACTCTTATGTTATTTTCCATTTAAAATAAATGGAAGACATTAAGACAGATTCAAGATGTGTCGTTTCCCTATCAATACAAGGACTCTTATGTTATTTCGCATTCAAAATAAGAGACAGTTTCACACAATCTGTTGTTTTCCTCTCAATAATAGTACTCTAATATTGCGTTAAAAACAACTAGAAGACAGTAAGAGAGATTACAAATGTTTCGTTTCCCTATCAATATAAGGACTTTCATGTTATTTTTGCATTAAAAATAAGAGATTTTCACAAAATGTGTTGTTTTTCCTATCAATATTAGGACTCCTAATCTGCGTTAAAACAACTAGAAGACAGTAGGACAGATTTCCCTAATGCTGCTGTCGTCCTACCTGGAACACCGGCTTCTGCATCCCTTCTCCTATCCCGTGCCGGGTGTAGATGTGCCGGGACATCTCCGCCAGTTCATCGGTCCAGGGAGGGGGCTGCCTCTCGGTTCCTCCCCACTGGAAGTGCTGCTGCTCCGGGGGAGGAGGAGGCCGGTGCACCGCCGCCTCCAGCTTGGCTCCGGTTCCTCTTCACGACAACAGGGGAGAGAAAAGATGCGTCCCGGTCCCAGTCTGCGGAGGTTCTGCACGGATGAAGAGCCCCGCACATCAGAGAGACCACAGATACTCCTCCCCCCCCTCCTTCACCTTCACTGTTCACTCCCATCCAACTAGGCTTTAATGATGCTGCGTTCAAGGACAATGCAGACTTTGCAGTGCTGCAACTTGAGATGCGCATCCTATGTTGACAATTATGAAAATGACAGTATTTTCATCCTCACTTCTTTTAATTCTTAAATGAGCAATAAGATATCAATATTATGTACAACTAATGTATTGCTATTTTCTACATTACACTGTTTTTGAAACCTATAATACACATTAATATAACTCTAAACACACGTGTAAACAACATTACACCCATATTACACTGTTATTGGAACTCATAATACACATGAATACATTAAAGCCCTATTGCTCCGTTATTACACCCAAATGACACTGCAATCACACCCATATTACCTCCCCTAAATTATTTGTTATAGATATTTATTAATGAACATGGACTTTGAATGTTTTTCTTTTACCTTATAGTCTATTTTGTTTTCCTAGATTTTGAACGAGCAGCTTTTGAAGGCAGCATAATTAAATTAAAACACAACAAATAAGCAAACTTTAAATGAACAAATAGTTTAAAAAAACAATCATATAGAAAAATGTAATAGGCTATCTTAAAAATTAATGTAATCTTAATAGTATGTGGCTCTTTTTAACATTATTTATGATGGCATTAAACAATTTAAATGGTAAATAGATCATATGCAAACATATATCAAGTATAATATATATATATATATATATATTAAAGTATTTCACGTCTAATCGAATTGCCCAGAACAATAATTTTCTACTGATTTATTGCTGTGTTTCTCGCCTAAAAATAAAACAGGCCGGTTTTATCTCAGAAAAGGAAGTAGGACAAACAGATGATAACATCTCCTGTCGTGCTCAGCAGACAGCACTACCAGCTGTGCTTTCCTAAAGGACAGCCTGCAGTGTGTGGCTTTCAACGTTTTATTAAAGAGAGGACATTTAGACCTGCATTTTGCCACCACAATAACACTGGCATTTAGAGAATGACCCGCGCACCCTTTTGAGAAGTAAAAGGACTGAAACTATAAAAAGGCCAAATGCAATGAATGAATCATACCTTCTGACAAACGGTGGTATTATTATCTTGTTCACAGACAGCTGGTGAAGTGTGCAGGGAAAAGAAGAGAATGATTAGTTCCACAGTTTCTATTTTTATCTTCTTCCTTTTAATTGTATAAATGTAATTACTTGAAGACGCTCTTCAGGGTTTTATCAGTGTGCTATATCGGTTTTTCTGCATATGAATGGCCTGAAAAGTCTGGACTCCTTTAGGAGCAGTGACATCACTATGTAACACTCAAGCTTCTATTGGCTAGCGCTCCAACACATTGTGATAAGCGAAGAGGCGGGACATGTTAAAGCATGGAGACATGTCACATGAGACACTACATACTGATATACACCTGAACATCAGCAGGAGAGGACTCTTTAAACTAGAGACACTACATACTGATATACACCTGAACATCAGCAGGAGAGGACTCTTTAAAGTAGAGACACTACATACTGATATACACCTGAACATCAGCAGGAGAGAACTCTTTAAAGTAGAGACACTACATACTGATATACACCTGAACATCAGCAGGAGAGGACTCTTTAAAGTAGAGACACTACATACTGATATACACCTGAACATCAGCAGGAGAGGACTCTTTAAAGTAGAGACACTACATACTGATATACACCTGAACATCAGCAGGAGAGAACTCTTTAAAGCAGAGACACTACATACTGATATACACCTGAACATCAGCAGGAGAGAACTCTTTAAAGCAGAGACACTACATACTGATATACACCTGAACATCAGCAGGAGAGGACTCTTTAAAGTAGAGACACTACATACTGATATACACCAGAACATCAGCAGGTGAGGACTCTTTAAAGTAGAGACACTACATACTGATATACACCTGAACATCAGCAGGAGAGGACTCTTTAAAGTAGAGACACTACATACTGATATACACCTGAACATCAGCAGGAGAGGACTCTTTAAAGTAGAGACACTACATACTGATATACACCTGGACATCAGCAGGAGAGGACTCTTTAAAGTAGAGACACTACATACTGATATACACCTGAACATCAGCAGGAGAGGACTCTTTAAAGAAATTATCTTCAGGTGTTCCCAAGATGTATGGGATGTCGCCAGTGCAGAGAGATAAATTAACAGAATATTGACCCAAAAATGATATCATGCGAGCCCTGCAATACCCCGGGACTCTCCTAATCTCCTCAAAGCATGGAGACATGTCACAGTAGAGGTAAGAGAAACGAACATGAAACCTGAGAATGAGCATCCACAGGGATATGTAAAAAGACCACCCTTCACACAGGTACATTTCTTTTATTTCAAAGAATATTACACGTTTTGCTCCGTTTAAAAAAGCAGTTTTTAAAATCCTGGATAAAGGAACTTTTCCTGGAATCTTTTTAAATATACAGAATTATACATTTGAGACTGAAGTGACTCGCCGAACGTGTGTCCATGTCATCCTTTGATTTCTACAGAAAAACAAGGCATCCAGTGGTAAATAAATGTTTACAAAGCTACGGTGCAATGTCAATGCCACCGTCCAAAAACCAGGTATTTTACAACTAATATACAATGCCTTTTACTACGAGGCGCGTCAAGCAAATATCGACAGTTTTGGCTAGAAATGATAACCATGGAGCTGCTGCAATATACATGACTGTAGATTTAATGAAAGCCGATCCTTCATGTTAACCCCAAAAAACAAACCAACAGTAGGTTCAAAACATCACCTTTTTTATATTAACTAGAAAATTGTCCCATTTACAGTTTGCTGGAAAATTAAAGTAAGCAAGAGTTAGAATAATAATTACACATTCTCCAGCCATGTAAAGTATACATGTATAAGGTCTCAATATATATATATAAATCAAAAAGGACAGACCATGACGATTTAGAAATTAGATGAAAAAGTGAGTATTTGCATAAAATAAAGTCCTAACGTGTTTCTGATGAATGACCCCACACATGAACATGAAGATGAGGCAGGAAGGTATTAACGTGAGAATCATAAACATATGCAGCCGTCGTTTACATTAATAAACACACAAACAAAGAACTATTTCACCCTAAAATCTGATGGTCCTTGTGAAAATCATTTTACAACGATGAACCCATTATGGTTAAGCCATCGAGACACACAAACATAAAAAACAAATATGACACACACACACACACACACACACACACACACACACACACACACACACACACACACACACACACACACACACACACACACACACACACACACACACACACACACACACACACACACACACACACACACACACACACACACACACACACACACACACACACACTTTTAAATATGTCAAAAGCAAGCAGATTGCATTGCAAGGCCGTGAGTTGAAGTCTTTTTTTAACCATTTACACAAAGATAGTTGAACATATAGTTGGTACTTCTGTTCAAAACACAGATCAGCGTTAGTGACGGCTGCTGGTGACGAAGAGAGATATGGAGCTCCTGTCTTTTTAACTAATGTATCCTAAAGCAAAACGCTGCACCTTCCTGCAGATGTATTAACAGCTCACAAGTGTTTCCATCTTTGAAAAGGGACACAGAGATGCTCAGAGTGAAGTGCCCCTGTCCTCTGATTTAGAAACAACACAACGGTAAAACAGAACATTTAGGCCATGTTCACATTAATGCAGACACATGATGTTCAGGCATCACATGGGATCCAATGCACACTAGCTAGAGCACTAGAATATTGTGCAGGACAGCTCCAAACACAGCTATCAATTTTGAGAGTGTTTTTTAGGACAGTAATGCATTTTTTTCGTCTCACTCACTATAATGCACACGTTTCTGTCTCACAGCATCTCACGGGACAGATAGGCTTCAGTTTTAATCCAACAGGCTGCTCAAAGGCAAGCATGAAGGCTAAGACTCACGTTTCACTAGTTTGTCACATACAGAGCTCCTTTTTTAGTAATGTATATTGTAGCGTGTATTCAGCTTTATTGGTTGCCTAAAGCATTTGAATTGAAAACAGTATGGAAGAAGAAAATATCAAATGATTTAGTTAGTTTGGAAAGTAGATTTTTTTTGTATTAATCTTCATTAGTGTGAAGCCTTTTTTTTTCGCTAACCCAAAACGGACATGTTGTGTGAATTCTTCGAAGCGGGGTCCATTCAAAAATAACAATTTTGGGTTGTAGCGTTGTGTTGAACAATGCTAATGTCTTAGCATTATGCTCATAACATGGTCCTGTTTTGGTGGCAACTCTTCTTCCATGTTGACCTGCGATGTGTTCACTGTCAGCCAGGAAAAAGGAGCATTGTAAGAGAGAGGAGAAATCTCCCGACGTCATGTTCAGCCTCATGCACACACACACAGTGTCCTGATGAACAGCAGACCTGCGTCACACACACACCTCAGGTATTTCTGTCTCGAATGGTGTGTTTAGCTCATCAGGCACAAAAATGTCTAAAGGAATGTCCCTAAAGCAGTCACACACACACACACACACACACACACACACACACACACACACACACACACACACACACACACACACACACACACACACACACACACACACACACACACACACACACACACACACACACACACACACACACACACACACACACACACACACACACACACACACACACACACACACACACACACACACACACACACACACACACACACACACACACACACACACCACTGGAAACAGAAATATCCAAAGTGTGTGTTGTGTTCAGGTCTGCGGTGTGTCGGAGTTTTAGAGCAGAGGCTGCTGATAGTACGCCTGCTGCTGCTGCTGTTGCTGCTGCTGCTGGGGAGGGGGGGGCGCCACAGGGTAGGACCCCGGAGGCATGCTGGAGTTGTGATAGGTCGACATGTCCATGGCCACGCCCCCCTGGTGCGGGTAGGGAACCTGGTTCATGTACTGAGCGTTCATACCACTGCTGGAAGAAAACACAGAAATGACGATTAGAACCAACAGCGAAACACAACGATGTCAAATTCGATACGATAACACTTGATTGGTCAGATCAAGCCTGAAATGTGACTTGCATCACAGCAGCTCCATGTGTAACACCAACAGACACATATCAAGAGACAATACATGGAAAACAAACAACAAACATTTAACATAACAGCACACTCAGTGAGAGAAAAGCTGCTCACAGAGCCTTCAGCGAGCCTTTGATCTGGATTCAGCTCTGTGTCTACTGAGAGGACTGACTGGAGCACAGAGGATGCTTCAGACTGACTTTAATAACTCTACCTGTGTTGTTAAGAAACCAGTGTTCACAATTAGAAGATTGTAAATGTGAAAGGTCTAAATTGCCAGCTTTATTATTATTAATATTAGAATAGAAGAATGTATTGTCATCATACAAGTTATTTGAAGGTGCCGTCAAAACATTCAGAAAAGACAACATTCATATTATGAGTCTTTCTGCAGAGCTTCTACTCTGTCGTCCTTTCAGGTCCTGCTCACAGTGATTGTTATGTGTTATATAAAATATCACTTGTCCCCAGTGGCGAGCCGTGACTTTTATACCTAGGCCCTCTGACCCCTTCCCTCGAAGAAAAAATAAAAAAAAAGAATTTTACGTCACAGCGGATACTTCAGCAGAATATCAAAACAACGGCCCGGGGTGCAAAACGCATCAATGAAAGCGACCCTCTACCACACAGAACAACATCTGTATATAACCCTATTTGTGTTCTTTGAAATTGAAAAGGATATTGCATTGTGTTTGTTACTTTCGTTGCAGTTGTATGTCTTAAGTGTAATTTGGCATGCTTTTATTTTGAAGGCGAGTTAACGCTGTTGACAGGAAGTTGTTGTTGCTATGGAAACAAGAAAAGTTTCACAGCGGGCGGAACTTGTCATAAAGTCCGCGATAATAACACCCACCCATTTAGAGGGAAGATATGATTGTTCAACTGTACTGTCTGTCATTTGACATTACTCTCTCGTTCAGTTACTATAGCGGGCCCTCTGTGAATTCATAGCTGGACCGCTGGACGTCCAACAGCTCCTCTCTTCACAGTAACTCGCAGAGACGAGCTTCTTTCATTTAACCCTTCACATTCCAACAGAAACTGAATAGGCAGATTCGAAGGATTTATTTCTTTAGAAATGTTATTTTAAATACAATTAAATCAAGTTATTTTGGTAAAACTAATGAAAAATATAATTTAAAAAATATATTTTTTAAATATATTTGAATGTTTTTATATATCATTTTTAAGAATATCTTAAGCCCTCAGAGAGGGCCTAGAGGGCCCTGACGGCTCGCTACTGCTTGTCCCCGGCTTGAGTTTCAATCTCAGGATCCATGTATCTGTGATCCTCTCCAGAATGGAAGTAGTCATCACATACAGAGCATCAACTAGTTCCTGAACAGTGTCCTTCACATGCTGATAAGAGAGGGAGTTACACAGTCACAAGATGGAGGAATAGAAAGCAGTATTCAATGTTTACTTCAGATTAGCTCCACGTCAGAAATGATCATGCTTGTCATATGTCTCTCTCCATAGAGGCTGAATCATCATGTTAATCACATAGCTATCATATGCCTCAAACAGTCCTGATGCTCTTCTAGGTAATCACACATCCTGTCATGTTCACAGCTACAGTTGGGATACCTTTGTTATCATGTTAGTCTCATATTGGAAGAGGACATTCACTATTTTCCCAACAATATGTTTTCTTACCTCATGTAGGGAGGCTGAGCAGCTTGGCAGTTGGGGGGGGCGGAGACGTTGGGGGGCAGGGAGTGCAGTTGTCCGGGCTGGTCGCTGGGCAGAGAGTAGATCTGCAGAGGAGGACCCTGAGGCATCGCAGGGGGCATGTAGGGGCCGCCAGCCGGGCCCATGTAGCCCTGAGCAGATCACAAGATAAGACAAGACAAGATGGACCTCCAAGTTTGAAGGCTGTTATTGTCATGTGTGCATAGCTACAGTGTCTTATACAAATAAGTAATACTAATAAAATAGAATAGTGGAAGGAGAGTCTATATACAAGTAATTGGAATATGGTATATTAGATAAATAATTTGCAAACAGATGAATGTTATGGACGTTCATTGATCCTCGTAGGGAAATTCAGGTTTCATGGCAGCAGCAGAATAAGAAAGAAACAGAGATAGTACAAATGGAATATAAACGGGCATAATTAGAATATAACGTGTTTTAACGATATGAATAGAGGGGGAACGGGGAGGAGGACGGCTTTAATAAGTGCTGAGAGAGTTGGTAATATCACAATTATGTTTTGGGGAAAAATATGTAAAAAGAGGGAATCACAAGGGTCTAAGAATGATTTGCAAAGTGGGAACAAATGACACCTTAGTCAGTTTTACATCTGTTTTGGGGAGTTAGTTCAATTAATCGTATTTTAATCGCCATTACGATTATGGCTTGCAACGATTACGAAAACAACGTAATCGAAATAAAACGACTATTTTGTATTATTACTTTTTTTTTTTTTTTTAATAATAATAATTTTTTTTAATTGGTTTTTCAGTTGAATTATACTTCAAGTTCAGGGTAATCAACTGTTAAAAACATACTGTTAAAACAAATATTCTCCAATAGATGGATGTTTTCAAAGTTAATGAATAATCGCATTTAATAATCCCAATTACAATTATTGACCCAAATAATCAAGATTATGATTTTTGCCATAATCGAGCAGCCCTAGGAGGTAGTGTCTCAGTCTGTTGGGACTTGGATTGGGAACCAAATGGTCGCTAGTTCAAGTCCCAATCTGACCTAACGTGTGGTCTGGTAGCTGGGACATGTCGAGGGGTCCTTGAGCAAGGCAGGGATTTGATAAACTCTCACACAAATCCTATAGTTTAATCAATGTCTCATTTATCCAATCATGTGCTCACGAACTCCCAATCACATTCATAAGTAAGACATTACAAGTAGGTAACAGAAATCTCTTTACTCACACTATTGTAAAAGCGCTAAAGCCTAAATCCTTGTTTTAGGAATTTAAGAGAATGTCAGAGCTTAGTTTTTTTACAAGTCAATATCATCTGTCTGTCCCAGGATGAGCTAGGGCTGCTCGATTATGGCAAAAAATCATAATCTTGATTATTTGGTTCAATAATTGACATCACGATTATTAAAAACGATTATCCATTTACTTTGAAAACATCAATTTATTGAAAAAGAAAAAAGGTGTAGTATGTTTTTAACAGTTGATTACCCTGAACTTTAAGTATAACTCAATTGAAAAACCAAAACAAAAAAATATTTTTAAATAATTTAAAAAAAGTTTAAAAAATCGTTTTATTTCGATTATGTTTTTTTCATAATCGTTGCAAGCCAAGATTGTAATTTCGATTAAAATACGATTCATTGAGCAGCGCTAGGATGAGCCTAGCAACACTAATAAAGGAGTCGTTGATTATTGTTTGTATTTGGCCCAAAAGATGTCTAGCTACTGGGACATAGCTACAGAACGTAAGATAATAAACCACCTGGTTGCTGTTAAAGTGCAGGCTGTTACAGAAAGTCAGGAAGGGTTGCTGGGTAAAGTACCAGGTTTATTCTTCTGCAGTTTTATGTACTTGTGTTTACAAAAAATCCATGTCACTGCAGGCGCAATAACAACCTGGTATTTCAGAGTACTCTGCAGAAAAAATAAACATGAAGGGGAAAAGAGCAACGACGACAAAAACTGGAGCCGCACTCTGGTGTGGGCCTGGCCAGCGAAGTGGACATTTTTCTAAATCTCAGAGGAGAGACAGTGGCATCAAGAACAGATCCTGCTGATGTTACAGAGAAAACAGCCACCGAGAGAACTCCAGGGAGGAGGAAAGGCTGACTGAATGTCAGGCCATCAAGAAGCATCAAAAACCAACTGCTTCCCTAGCCAAATATAACACAAGGGTAGGATGTGAGGAATACAATAGGAGACTAATAGCAAGATATAATCACCGTGTCTCTGCTCTGAGTGATTTCCTCTAGTGCTCTTTTGTCTCAAATCATATCAAGAAATCGAAAAACTGAGAGTACTGATGTTTAATATGAAGAGAACTGGTGGGTGGGCTGAACAGCCAATCAGAGCGATTTCTTTTGCCGACTGCCTTTGGCCGGCTGCCCGCCGATTCAACATGTTGAATCGCCAAAATTGGCTTGGTGTGTCCGGGCCTCAAGTCTCTCCAGCCTTCAGTCTTGCAAACTGTTTACCGACCTCTGACTGAACCCATCGATAAATAATGCATGACTTGTTTTGTATCGACTCGACACGCTTCACATGACAGAGAAATATGACCAGAGCAGAACAAGCACGTTTCAAATCATTTGATCTGAAGTTACATCACTGTATTAGGTAAGTCAGTCATTTGTAGGGCTTCTCAATTAAAATCGTATTTTAAATCGCAATTACGATTTTGGCTTGCAACGATTATGAAAACAGCCAAATCTAAATAAAACGATTATTATTTTTATTTATTTTTTAGTTGGTTTTTCAGTTGAATTATACTTAAAGTTCAGGGTAATCAACTGTTAAAAACATACTGTTCAATTATTATTTTTCAATAAATGGACGTTTTCAAAGTAAATGCATAATCGTTTTTTAATAAATCGTGATATCAATTATTGACCCAAATGACCCAAGCAATCGAGAGGCGAAGTCCCTCCCTTTCCGGGGGAGCTCCATGGGACCTTATTTTGGAAAAAGTATGTATTGAAGTCAATGGAGAGAGAAAGTCTATCTTTCGATCCCGTTTGAATTGTGCCACGAATTACACATATGATGTTTGTCGATTTAAAAGATCATTTTACAAGTCAATTTTTTTTAAATGTGTCGTAAAACTGTGAGGTAACACTTTGTGTGAAACCGCTCAACGAACTACATCTCCCATCTCGCACCACACACCAAGACGGCCGTCACGTTGGTACATTTCACTTCTTTCTTTCAGAATGAGGCGGAAAGTATTAAAAGAGGTGAAAATCACTCCAAGTCTGGGCATGTTGAGAGCTGTACTCACACACAAGGGGAGTTAGTCGGTTCGTAAGAGCCAGCATGCGGGACCGGGACTCTGGGATTTGTAGTCTTTCTAGTTGCGTATTTTTCATAGTCTTATATTTCAACAGTTTTACGACAAACTGTAACTTTTTTGACATGGAAATTATTTTGTAAGATTGACAAACATCATATGTGTAACTCGTGGCACAATTCAAACGGGATCGAACGATACGTTTTCTCTCCCCATTGACTTCAATACATAATTTTTCCGAAATAAGGTCCCATGGGTCGGAAGCAGATGGGCGGGACTTCGCCTCTCAATATAGTTTTTTGACCTGTGAAAATATGTATTTGTATTTGTTACCTTTTGTTTTAAGTAAAGAGTCAAACAAACTTTCCTCAGACGTACTTTGTCCGAGACAAGCTAACAGCTACCTGTGAATCGAATGTTTGGATTAGACTGAACTACAGTAGTTTGAATGCAAAGGTAATAAACGACATGGGTGAGTATCAGTGTATCATTTGGCAGCTTTAATGCATTTTTCTGACCTGCATAGCAGCAGCTGGTCCGGCTGGAGCATACTGCGTCTGCATCTTAGAGTAGGCCGAGTAGAACGGAGCCTCGTTCATCAGCTTGTTGTAAAGCTCCAGCGCCTCCAACACCTTCACATTCAGCTCCGAAAACTCTGAGTGTTTCCTGAAACACAGAGACACATTCTTTGGATATGTTTGAACAGATCAAGACGCGGACAGATGTCTTTTTAAGTCTCTGCAGCTAAAACAGAATAGCAGTGTTTTACTTTCTTGTTATATACTCACAGTACAAATATAAACACGCATGTGTAAATACACATATGCAAAAACACAAAGCTGCTCAAATGAATGTTAGCTGACCTCAGTTACTTACAGAAGCTAGGCTAATCATTTTGTATAGATTTAAGATGTCTTCAAAAGGCCGATACACAATGAAAGGCTATTCCAAGAAGTTTAAAACGATGTGGATGCCTTTCTCTTACCTAAGCTAAAAGAATGACCTTCCCAGATAACCCCAAACGGATATAAACAAGACTGTTTGTGTCGTTTTGTTGTCCTTGTAGTTGCAATGCGTTCAGGGTGTATGCAGGAATCCTGAAGTCAAATGTAAAACCTTTTCAGACCCTTTCCATACATTTTAAGACCTCATCAACCGGTTACCTTGGCGACACACTTGACCTCACATTGACTATATACAGTATTGATTGTCCTTCCTCCTTATCTTCCAACCATTTGGACGCAAACTTGCATTTCCCCATAACGATGTTGCCTAGCAACCGGCGTAAACGGACATTCGCGCGCTATCAAGCAGTGAGCGTGCGATGTCCTGTTCAGATCACGTTAAACCCAACGGGATGCCATAAATAAACTACACAGAATCACACTACACACCTACGCAATGATTACATTCAGGCAGACTGTAGAATACAACCTCTTTGGACAATTTATATACTTATTGAAAACAAGCTACAAAATGTAATACCTTGGAAAATGCTGTTTAATACTTTTTAATAGCCTTCATTTTCACTAAATTGATTTATCAACTTTTAATACTTTAAGACCCCGCGGACACCCTGGTGTTGTATGTTGTTGTGTTTTGTATTATACTGTCTCCCACAGCCACATTGCTGTCATATTGTGAATCAAATAATAAATGTATATAAATAGATGTCTGATAACGCTACCTGTCAATCTCCTGCAGCTTCTCATCGATCATCGGGTTCATCTGCTCACATGCACCTGTTCACATATTGACAGTGAGGGAGGGAAACAGCAGGGTTAGAGACACACACTGCTGCTCAGACTGTGCAAAGGACTGGATTTAAAGCAGCATTATGGGCTGTACCCTCCAGCTGGATCAGATCCTGGGTGTCGGGAGTGGAATCTGCAGGATCTGCGTTCTGCAGCAGAGCCAGCGTGCTGTCCATCTTCCCCTGAGGACACAAAGAGAGACAGCAGAGTTTAGATTGGCATTGTGATTGAGAAAAGGGATTTGTATCTGCGCTGAGGAAAATGTAATACCTCGTCGATGAAGACGGGCTCAGGCTCTGCTCTGGTTTCCAGGCTCGTCTCTTCAGGAGTAGAGCACTTCTCAATAAAAGCCACTGTGGAGCAGAAGGTTGGGTTCAATACGCAGTTCTGAAACTAATAGAGAGGCGAAGTCACTCCCTTTCCGGGGGACCTCCATGGGACCTTATTTCTAAAAAATTATGTATTGAAGTCAATGGAGAGAGAAAGACTAGGCGCGTTCAGACCGCAGTACTTTTCCCACTTTAGTTCCGATATAGTTCCGAAATGTCGCGTTCACACCAAAAAGAGCCGGAACTAGAACTTAGTTAATGAGAACCTTTCCACCCCCTTTTTCCATCCCTGCTAGAGAGCAGGGAGAAAAAGGTTCCTATTTCTGATTGGCTGGGCGGATTGCAAACCACGCCCCGTAAAACTCCCAAAAAGTTTTGTGAAGCCGCCATTTTATTATTCTTGCATTAGCATTATTAGCATTAGCATTAGCCCTGCGCACAAACGGAGAGATACTAACTTATGGCAACACAAAATAAAACATGTGAGCGGTGGAGATGAGGAGGTGTCAGCGTTCTGGCGATTTACTCGGAAGGCTTCAGTAGAAGCTGCTGGGAGTCCCAGCAGCTTCTACTGAAGCCAGTCCCTAACTCCGGGGACTTCCGGACGGGGACTACGGGTGGCAGTATACGGCGTGAAGTTGTTTGCGGCCTGCAAGTAAACCCAAAGCAGAAGAAGAAGAAGTGACGTCAGCGGCTTCGTTTGCCTAATCCTCCCTCAGGGACTTATTCCGGTGTGACCGCGATCTGTACTTAGTTCATCAGAACTAAAGAGTTCTCATGAACTAAGTTCTGATGAACCTTTGTGGGAAAAGTACTGCGGTGTGAAAGCGCCTATTATCTTTCGATCCCGTTTGAATTGTGCCACGAATTACACACATGATGTTTGTCAATTTAAATGATAATTTTAAGTCAAAAAAATTAAAATGTGTCGTAAAACTGTGAAGTAACACTTTGTTTGTGTGAAACCGCTCAATGAACTACATCTACATGACATCAAGATGTTGTGTTTGAGTTCTTGATAAGCCATTAAAACAGTCAAATAAGTGTTTCCTGTTCACCAAAACATACCCATCTGTTATGGAAAAATAAAGTATTCTAAAAGTAATCTGAATATGTTACTTTTTTAAGACACGTAACTGTAACTGTATTCTGATTACTTTCAGAGCATGTGTTCAGTCAACAACTTCAAAATTCTGGGCTATATAAAAATCGCTGGCCCGCGATAGTGTCTATTGCAGGGATCACCAACTACATTTGTCCAAGGGCCAAAATGTATCCAGTAGACTCTATTGGATACATTTTGGCCCTTGGACAAATGTAGTTGGTGATCCCTGGCATAGAGGCTAGTATGCTTAAAAACAAAACGACATCATAGGTTGGTGTGCAGCTAAAAGGGCTACAATGTTCACTTTGAGAATCAGAAGAAAAATAAAGAGCTTTTTGAACATTAAAGAATGTAAACATGTCACAGAAAAGGCACAAAATACAAATATGAACCTGAAAATGAGCAAATTGTGTCATCTTTCTGTTATTGTGCAGCTGAAGGGACTATAATGTTTTTAGAGGGGCTCTATTCTGCACATTTTCAGGTTAAAATGTATGTAGAGTCTCTACTGTGACATGTCTCCATGCTTTAATGTTCAAAAAGCTCTTTATTTTTCTCATACTGCCTGTGCTTCAGCACCTCTTTTCACCGTCTGTCTGAAACCAGAGCCCAGTCTGCTCTGATTGGTTAGCTGGCCGGCTCTGTTGTGATTGGTCAACCGCTTAGAGATGTCCCGCCCCTTAGCCT
>NC_136904.1:90703792-90716834 GCF_949606895.1 Notothenia rossii
ATGTTGAGATAATTATAATGTTGATGTGTAGTCAGATGTTGATTTTTGTATCAATTAGTTTAGGCTATGAATTAAAAAGGCGAAGGATGCTGAAAGACCAAAGAACACGCACAACTGAGCTTGTACCTTTATGCCCATTGTTAAAATATAACTAATTGTACTTGGTGAACAAGTGATATACACACACATGTTCTTGTCTTTACATTTTGTATTTTTGACATCTGTGCTTGTCTGGTGAAGCTATGTGTAAAATGACGCATTGCATATTATAGAGAACATCAGGATGAAGCCATGATAGCATCTGTTTGCACTGTGGATGTGTGGATCATGACATTACACCTGATGGAAACACACCTGTCCTGATGGGGAAGGGAAGCTGATGCCCTCCTCCTTCAGAGCCTTGATGGTGGCGCTGATCAGGCTGAGCTGTGGATCCTTCTGGAAGCCTTCAGCCCACTCCACCATCAGAGCCTTCAGCTTCTCACACACCTTAGGGTGGGCCTGCAGAGAACAGACGGGACATTATTGTGGCTCTATCCTGTGTGACCCTTGCCCAAAGACAAACATAGTTATGGATATATCTGTGGCAGTTAGGGATGCTCCGATCGATCTCTAAAAATGCCGATCAGGAGAGACGATCACATGACGTAAAAAATGACACTTTTCTCTGTGCGCGGCAAAACGGCTTCACCGGTCTGGCAGTATTTTATTACGGTGTCCGAAAAAGACACTAAAATGGCGGTATGCAACGTGTGTGAAGCAGAAATCCTGCAGCTCTGCCCGCTGTGACGGACCGGTGAGCGAAACACACACTCAGAGTTAGACCTAACACAGTTAGCTATTTGATCTGCCTCTGGAACAAGCTAAACTAGTTATACATATATTTATTCTTCACTGTCGGGTCACTCATTACTGGATCAGTGAGCTGCATGAGACGATACTGACAGGCTGTCAGGAGAGAGAGAGAGAGATAGAGGGAGAGAGAGAGAGAGAGAGAGAGAGAAAAAGAGAGCTCTTCCGCTCATTTCTCCCGTGTTATTCTCCAAAGTTAATGTAAACTTGAATAATGTACTTCATTTGAATGTAATAATTATGTTGGTTGTTGTTTGTGGAAGCTCCAGTGAATGAGCCCCATTAACTGAGTTTTAAACATTACTTTAAATAGAAGATCCCCATAGGCCCCGCCCACTCGATCGGATCGCCATGGCCACTCCCAGCTCCGCCACTGATCCCTAGTGGCATTACAGTGAGGGACTACAAGTGTGAGAATGACACTGGTCAAGAGGGTCAAGTTGACCCACTTACAAAGAAAGTAACAGTCTGTAATTGTTATGGTAGGTTTATATAATATATAAAATATATTATATATATATATATATATATATATATATATACACATACACACACACGAGGTCATTTTCTGGATTTTCTTTTTGACATTCTTTCTCTCACTGTTTATATAAACCTACCATAACAATGACAGACTGTTCATTTCTTGCAAGTGAGTAAACTATCAAAATCAGCAGGGGATCAAATCAGCGTTTCCGCCAGGGGGGCGTCTTTCCGTTATTTGACCCCCTCATTCAGCTCGGAACGCCCTGAACTCGAGCCGAGGCGTCCAAAAAAATTAAATAATCCGAGAGAAGATCGAGTTTTTATCGCTTGAAATGACGAAAAGGACAAGGACATCCCTCTGTTGGAGGGGCGCGTTCCTGTGACGGAAAGTGTACTGCCGGCGAGCCTTGACGGGGGTGCTAGTGGAGCACGCGCGTGAACCGAGAGTACCGGAGTCTCGCAGCGGCGAAACTGAGGCTCCGTGGTGAACTGTGGTAACATGAAGAGCCGCTTGGGAGCCGAAAGACTCTTCTTAGTGAGCCGAGCCAAATGATCCGGCTCACTAAAAAGAGCCGGAATTCCCATCACTAATAGGTAAAGAGATAGTATCTATAACTTAAGGGACGGCTCAATTCAAAATGCAAGTCACGTGACACGACGTGAAGCCCTGGTCTGGAGGAAACACTGGATCAAGTACTTATGTCCTCCTCTGTATACGGTTATAAAGAAGGGATATTGAGGATTTGTATTTAACAAGTTCACATACCCTGCCGAGCACACTCCGTACTTCACTGGAAAACTCCCTCGAGCAGATTTCCAGGTGGAAAATTTTGCCGCAGTTAGAAACACAAGCACCCACCAACTGCAAGGGAAGAACAAAAACAGCTGGTACATGTTGTATTATGTAGGGAGAACTGACATTGCACATTATTCCGATTAGGCATTGATAGCAGGTGAGTTTGGTATTGCTCTAAAATGTTTGAATGACAATAGAGCTTTGATAAGGGAATGAGTGAACAAAGGGATCTAATTATAGAGCAGGCCATGTGACAGTATGTGCTCATGATGACTCAGACAGCTCACATCATTATCATTCTCCCTTTATGAAATCTTCCACTTTCCTGTACAGCTTCAACAATGAGAACATTAGGTCAATTATAGGTCAACTGGAGCTAAATTGCCCTGATGAATAATGCATTTCCCAAACTTAAAAGTGAGAATATTAGGAGAGTTTACCCCTACCCAGATCTATTAGTTAAAGGTCAAATATGTAGGCTTGCATTGGATTTGGAACTGTGTTTTGAGCAGAAACAAATGAATGGATTCTTATACTGATGGTAGCTGTAATGTGGATCATTACCATAGCCTCGTTCACACCGCAGTACTTTTCCCACTTTAGTTCCGAAATGTCGCGTTCACACCAAAAAGAGCCGGAACTAAAATTAGTTCATCAGAACCTTTTTACTCCCTTTTCAGTCCCTGCTAGAGAGCGGGGACTTTCATGGGAGAAAAAGGTTCCCATTTCTGATTGGCTGGGCGGATTGCAAACCACACCCCGTAAAACTCCCAAAAAGTTTTGTGAAGCCACCATTTTATTATCCTCACATTAGCCCGAGAGAGAGACTAACTTATGGCAACACAAAAGAAAACAGGGGAGCGGTGGAGATGAGGAGGTGTCGGCGTTCTGGAGATTTACTCGGAAGGCTTCAGTAGAAGCTGCTGGGAGTCCCAGCAGCTTCTACTGAAGAAGAAGAAGAAGAAGAAGAAGAAGAAGAAGAAGAAGAAGAAGAAGAAGAAGAAGAAGAAAGCAGCTTCATTTGCCTAATCCTCCCTCAGGGACTTATTCCGGTGTGAACGCGATCTGAACTTAGTTCATGAGAACTAAAGAGTTCTCATGAACTAAGTTCTGATGAACCTTTGTGGGGAAAGTACTGCGGTGTGAAAGCGCCTCATGGTTACCGCTTGCTGGGAAACAGTTAATGTCATTTGTTAATGGCGTACTCACGTTGACGGCCTGCATGGCAACATGAGGCACTTTGTGGTTGACTCTCTTCATGATGGATCTCAAGCTGTCCTTCGGTCTGAAACACAAGACAAAAGGATACAACTCAACAATAATGACTAAGCAACATTTCACTGGTCATATTGATATCTGGTGTAGACTATTTTGAAGTGTAACGCTTTATCGGAAGGAACCGCACTTAAATAAGGAACTATTTAAACCACAGTGTTGCTCAAATGCTCAAGAGCTCCACATATAGTGTTGACAAAATGTTTCCTGCTTACCCATTGGCTGTCGTTCCAATCTTATCACAGATGTCCATAATGATCCCCCAGTCGTCTGTTGTGTTGTTTTCATTGGTTGCCTTTTCTGGAAAGATGTCAAAAGGGACACAGTGCATATGGTCAAGTGAGAAAAATGTCTTTACTGGCATCACGGCTGTGCCAAACGCAGTGGGCAAGCATTATAGAAATAAAAAGCGTTGAACTGCCACACATTAGAACTGGTAAATGTTGTCAGCTTAAAGTTAAATACAATATAAGAAGAATCAGAAGGTGCATTGTGTAGACTTCCACAAGTAAACCAACCCAACCAAAAGCATTTCCACGCCTTTAGTTGAGTCTAACAAAAGCCAAGCTCATTACATGACATAAGGTTGAAAATGACATTGGGTTTTTGCCCCTAAAAGTGAATATCTTTCAGAAGTGTCATGATGGTAGTGGAAAGGGGATTTTATCAACTTGTGACCCACCGCTGCTTTGTAATATGTAAGCCGGAAATTACTTATTTCCAACTAATAGTAGAACCTGTCCTCACTCACATCCTCCTGACTTGATAACAGTCAGAGAGCCAGTTAGATGTAACAGTGCACTTGTGTTAGGACACACAGATAAGAGGGATGACCGAGGACATTTGCATGACCTTTTTCATACCATGGCTATAGGAACAGACACATGGCGACGAGCTGAAGTCATTTGTTGATTATTGAAAGACAATTTGGATTTGGACAGCAAACTAATTACTGCTTTCATTGTCCTTAGATCATTTTCTTAAAAAGGTCCCACGTCATGGCCATTTCTACTGATGATAATTCCATTGTTGAGGTCTACTAGAATAGATTTATATTGTGCAATTTTCCAAACTCACATCGGTTTCTCATACAGCATCTGTGTATAGTATGTGTATTCACTCTCTGTCCTAAACGGCTTGTTGGAGCTCCTCCCCTCACTGTGTCCAGCTCCTGGAAGCAGCGAGCTTCGCAACGTCCCGCCGAGTGTGTGTGTGTGTGTGTGTGTGAGGAAGTCCGCGGATTGGTTCAAACGTAACGGCTCGGCAGATTGGTCCATGTCGTTACTTTACGTCACTATACCCGAAATACGTCACTATACCCAAGAAGTAAACAATGGAACAAGAGAAATGTCCAACGAGGCGTTCTGGGGCAGCACAGACAGGTCTTCTCTGTGTTAGAGTTTTACTCCCTACAGGGTGTACTTTGAGGGTGTGTGACTCTGCAGACCGTTTACATGCAGAAAAAGCTACATAACACACAAGGGGACGGGTAATAACCGGAAAAGCATGACATGGGACCTTTAATGAATTGTTAAATCAATACAAATGTGCTTTAACACACATGTCTGTCAACAAGCGAGTGTATTGACCGACCAATAAAGTCCCCCTTACTTATGATATTTCATTAATTGTTTAATTGAAAAGCATACATATCATAACACAACACCTTCAAGGACATTTTGAAGATAATACTTTCACTTAAGTACAATCTTAGGTCGTTTACTTTAAATAGAGTACCATCTGTTAATGTAATGTTACTTGTTCTTCTGATACACTTACTCCACTGTTACATGGCAAATGTAGACATAACAAATATGTAACCAGAGGTGGAAGAAGTATTCAGATCTGGTCAAGCAAAAGTACTAGCATCAAAATATACTTACAGTACCAAAAAAGCAGATTACAGAATAATTTATTTAGTATATGCTTTGATTATAATTATTTATGTACTCAAATGCTATCATAGCTTGTAAAGGTGCAGCTAATTTCCATTACAGTTTGTACACAATTTACCTCTGATTTGTAGGGGGTAGAAGTAGAAAGTAGAAACAATTGAATTACTCAAGTAATGTACAAATACCTCAACACTTTTACTTAAGTAGAGTACTTGAGTAAATGTACTTAGTTACTGAACACACTGTATGTCAACCATACGCCCTGATTTTGGATCATATGATGTTGTAACTGACGTTAGCTAGTCACGGTTACATGAATCACACTGACAAATATCAACAAGTCTCTTTTTAAGGATACACTTAATGGACGTTTTTGACAACTAGTCAGTCCGCTACAAACCTAGGAAGTATTTGAGAATCGTGGGTGCGTTTGATACCAAAAACAAGCGAAAGTCAAATCAACTTAGAGCGAAGTAAAGAAGTTAAGCTAAGCTAACGTTAGCTTCCAGTGT
Source organism: Notothenia rossii (assembly GCF_949606895.1). Classification (NCBI taxonomy): domain Eukaryota; kingdom Metazoa; phylum Chordata; class Actinopteri; order Perciformes; family Nototheniidae; genus Notothenia; species Notothenia rossii. The sequence goes on from NC_136904.1 coordinate 90,709,606, forward strand.
TGTTGGCCCTATCGCTAGCTTTAGCTTTAGCTCGGACAAAACACCAAAGGAACAAAGCTTTACTTACCGACATCTTGGTCAAATGGATTTTGAGCAAACAAAGGCATGTTGACGATTTAAAAAGAGCTAGGAAATTTGACGAAAAATTAATATTTGGTTTGATTTCCAGACTAAACGTAAACAAATATCTCTTCCTTGTCCATTAAACACCAGTTGCTCTTCCGGAAACTTGGCTGTCTGAATAATGCCTGAGCAATATGTTTTAATTGCTGAGTGTATGAGCCCAACTGGGTTTTATTTTTTTTACATCTGTTGATTACGATGAATAATTGTGTATTTAAGTTATTTTAACCACAGCATGTTAACAAAACAATCCTAAGAAATATCCACATACTGGCACTTTATTAACCACCTACGTTTACCGACTCAATGGAGACTAGTGAAACACTGCCATCTAGTGGACAAACAAAAAACATAAATCCAATCAAATCAGAGAACATTTCAGAAAAACAGGTCTCAATGGAGACCCCCTTTTTATTTTTTAATAATTGTAGCTATTGTGCACATGACAATGAAGCCTTGGCCAATGGATCAACAAACACACTTTAATTGTCGAACCATGGGAGATAAAACAATGTTTCTGTGTTGTTTTTATTTATTTAAAATATCCTTAATATTCCACATATGACGAGGACTAAAATTGTATCATGGCCATTTTTTTGTTCCTTCATAACGTGTAACATTCATCTGTTTATGGCTAACATATTTATTTATTATTACAATTAGCAGCATTTTGATCAACAGTACAGTATGTAATTTGATATTCTGTTTTTAGCATATCTTTTCTATTTGAAATGTTATGGTTACTACCGATGCATTTACTTGCACATTGTTCACTTATATTGTTATTTCTGTTGTCTTTTTGGTACTTGTCTTTACTTGCACCATTTGTATTGCTTTATGTCTTATACATATATATTTATGTTGGATTGCTGGAGGAGGAGCCGGGGTCTTAAGATTTCATACACTAGAGCTCCTGTGTATATGACAATAAACCCTTTGAATCTTTGAATATAGCATGTTAGTGGTCTGGGACGCGCAGTAGGGGGCGCGCCTTTCAAAAAGCATCTCATACTGAGGGACTGGCAAAGAGTACAACGTTGGATCAAGATAATTCATGTTATATGAGTCATATTCAACTCTGTGGGCATTTGAGGGGATATACATATTTTTGATTATACTAGTTACACAATAATGAATAGTCTAATCTCAATAAAAAGAAAACATTTAAAAGACAGATTTTAAGGTGATATTTAAAGCGTAATAATGCAAAAAGAAATAAAAATACAAAAAAATACAAAATAATTTTAAAAAAGCGTCATAAAGCGAACATTAAAAAAACTAATAAATGTTCACACCCAGCGCTGGTCACACCTAAATAAAAAACTAATTTGCACACGGGAAAATAATGATTTTCAAGCTGATATTCGTTCTTCTCCCTGCTCCTTTCCACCATGCGCTATAACACTAAACAAAAAACAACTGGTATGAGTGTACATGTTTTGTAAAGTGTACATGTTTTGTTTCTGCCATGTGTGGAATAAACGAATAAATACATAAATAAATCAATTTAAAGCGTCATGAAGCGAAGCCAGGGAAAGCGTAGGAGGGAATCCTCTCGCTTCAGCACGTCACTTCCGGCTTCCTTGTTGGTTTCCTGACTCGGTGGTAAACCTGACAGCCGGAGAGTTCTCCAGGACCAAATAACCGTAAACCGGTTGCATTATAATGTCGGCAGCGGCTCCGGGGACCAGCAAGGCGGCCCACGGTGATGTGGCCGGGAAGAAGAAGAAGGGCCCCGGTGCTCTGGCCACGGCCTACCTGGTCATCTATAACGTTGTTATGACAGCAGGGTATGTAGCGTGTTTCCTGGTGCTAATGCTCTCTGTACGCATGCATGTGTGCGATAAATCACAAACAATGATATGCAATACTTCCTCTTTTGTAATTTGTTTTGAATTATTAACATGTATATTGTAGGAAGTTATCATAGGAGGCGGTGCAAGCATGCTGTATACTTGTATAATAGTGAATTAGCGTCCAAAGGCTAATAGAGATTAACGGTAAAGCAACAGACAGCCACCTGGCGTGCTCAGTGATTATAACTCTGTCTCCTCTGCATACAACACACTCATAATCAGACGGATGGTTTATTGTCTGCAGACAGGCGTGATTTTATTACACCAGAGACATGTTTGTTATCATCTTGCATTGTCATGTTGTTTGCATGGCAACCGCTGATTGTGTGTTTGGTTGTTCACAAAAGTTTAAATAATACAGGAATAATAAGGAACCATAACAATTTTTTCGGAATATCTTTTGACTTTAATCTCAGAATGCAACAAAAAAAATCCCTTTGGTTCACATCTCGACAAAGTGTTCACCTGTGGCCCTTATCTTCTTCCGTAAAAACAGATATGGGCTTATCGGCAACCTCTTATAATATGTAAAAGGGTAAGTTGTAACATAAACTAAAAATGAAATAACCAAACAAAGGTTACAAGTATTTTTTAAACCCTATCTGTTGGACTTGAATTAAGATGTAATTGGAACTAAATAAGAAAATCAGTGTGGTTTGAAACAGTTTCTTGATTAGATGAGAAATTAATAAATGTCAGGTCAGGGAAAACTGATCAGTCACATTTTGGGTTTTGTGCTTTTCACTCTTTAACAAAAATAGTATTTATTGTATTTTGTTTACATAAGAAATATTTGGTCAGACAAAACGAGATGCCTCCCAAAATGTATGAGGAAGAATTTGTTCACTTTTTGGAACATTTCATAGGAAAAGTGTATATGTTGCTTAAAAACTGACAGTCAGTCATTTTTGTGGGGAAACTTCAGTCAGGACTCAGAGAGAGACACGAGGAGACCTGGAGCTTTGACGGTTTATTTGGAGCTTCGGTCGGAGAATTCACAAGACAAGTCGAAGGGCCACGAGTTGACCACACGGTTGAGATGCCACAATCAACTCTGAAGCACCCTCCTGTCCTATAGCTCCAGGTTTTAACTAGTTCAGAGTGTAATAATCAACATTCTTCAATAGATAGACTAAACAACTGAGGACACTGAATCACATGTGTTGTCGCTTATGGCTCGGGGTCATCAACACCCCGAGAAGGATGTGTTCCAGGTGTCCCACAACAATAACTATCTCTGACAGACAGTTGCCTGGTCACAAACTGGTAACAATAACAAAAATCTAGGGCAGCCCCTCCTTAAGGGAGATAGCATGCTGCCCCAGGACATGCAGGGCAAATGATTCCCCAACAATTTGACTAATTGATAACCGCTGCCTTAGTTGATATCCGTACATCATTGATAAATGTGTGTGGGATGTTTGGTGATGAAAAACTTGTTGAGCGAGAAGTCATCTGTAGTTTTAGATATTAACAGTTTGCCTCTTAGAAATGTATTTATATAAAACTTTGTAAGGAATGGAAGTATTTAAGGTAGGATCTTTTTAAATAGAGCTGTAGCAATATGACCGTATGCCTTTAACTCAAGTCCACATGAGCAATGCCTCAGGGTGGCTTTAAGTTTATTACTGTAAACTATACTATAAATTATTCCGCAATCCATTTGAAAAGCTCCCTCGTCTGGCTCAGACTCTTGCTGTAAATAACTAAATGAATTTCCCTGAACCCTGAACTGATAAATCTCTCTCTTTTATTGCTCCGTTGTTTCAGACTGTTGCACAACCGAGCAGTGGGTGTCGTTTGCTCACTGTGCAACCAGTCGGGTCACATTGTGAATGCCTCAGTGTTGACGGGCCTCACAGAGCCTGCTTTGTATCGAGCGCATGTTAGGGTGTCGAACATCAAGTCTAACGCAGCCTCTGCATCCGAAGCACCAGGCGCCGTCGGTTTCTGCCCAACCGGCCCTCATATGGATATTTATCACTGACTGAGATTCAGGTCGAATAGATAAAGTCACTCTGCTCAGGTTTCCTCTAGTTCCACTTTCCCCTCCATTGATATCAGGACAGCAGACACTCTGCATATCTTCTGTCTGTTCTGATTGTACATCGGCAATTACAATTCTACCAAAGTTCATTTAGGCCCTGTTACTAATGCACCAGCACTTACAACAGTATGACTTCTTTGAAGTGAATTTAATTGCACTTTCCTTGTTGTTCGGAGTTTGAATCTCAATGGTTTTTACACTTATTGTAAGTTGCTTTGGATTAAACCAAAAGTACTGTGATGTACTATCATGTAATGTGCTGACCTCCAACCTCTGCGTTCATTACATTACATTGCATTACATTACATTGCATTTAGCTGAGGCTTTTATCCAAAGCAACTTACAATAAGTGCGTTCGACCAACAAGATACAAACGTGAAGAAAACAGAATCATATAAGTACATCGGGTTTCATAGAGCCAAAACATTTCAAGTGCTACTCAACTAGCTTTAGATAAGCCAGTCCTTTATTAGTATATAAGTGCTTTGTTAGTAATTCAATCGCTCGAAGTGGAGTCTAAAGAGATGAGTTTCCAGTCTGCGCCGGAAGCTGTGTAAGCGTTCATGTGGACAAGCTCATTCTGAATGCTTTAATACACTATATCATTACTAGATGATATTTAAGCAATAGCTCACGACAGGCCGTGGTATATGCTCATTATATCACAGCTAAGGGGCGTGGTTCGGAGATAGGAACTGCTCAATCCACTCCTACATATTATAGTAAGACCCCCCCGGAGGTCGAAGTTAATCTTAAATGTTTCCGTTTTATGCTTTGTAAGTTTGTTTCGTAACGGAAGAAATTTAAATATACTTATAAAACTGACAAGTCAAATCAAGCAATCTCATTGGTCGATAGCATTTTTGCGGACCTCTTTGATTACAGATTTGAAAACATCGTTGCTTGCTTTTAAAAGTAGCACAATTCATTATGTTAAACCTTCAAAAGTATCTAGATATCCCTGCCCTAATGCCAAAGGAACTGCACACTGAATATGTTTTGCCGTTTGATGTCTATGACCGCTGCGTCAAAAAGGAGGGCTTCTGCCCCGGTATACTGTTTTTCTCAGACGCGGAGGGATACTGACTTGCTGTGAAAAGTAACTTACAATTCTACCCGTGGTATACGCTCAGTATATCACGGCTAAGAACCAATCAGATTGCTTCATTTGACTTGTCCGTTTTATAATGTATATTTTGAAACCCTTCAGACAACCGTTCTCCATAACTCTTTTTGACATTGAGTTTTTAGTATTCACTAAAAGCTGGAAAAAAACATTATTTTGCATGATATGACTCTAGTTAGTAGATGACTGTGTAGAGAATGATGTCAAGATATTTAAATATGGTTGGGGAAGCTGTCCAACATTAGGCTATCAAACATAGATTTGTATGTGTCAATGGAAGTTATGCAAAAAATACCTTGCAGACAGTTAATGCAGCAAAAGTATTGCATGTTTATATATACTTACTTACAGGACTTAAGGTATAAAGAGAAAGGCTTAAAACATGTCAAGCTGAATTAGAAACACAACAGCATAGGGTAATATGTTAACGTTTATATTTCTTAGATGTTGAAAGGTATTGGCCCTTAAAATGTAGAACATATCAGAGTACAATTGCATCCTATATGAAAAGGTCATTTTTTCATCATAATTCTACTCATTACTGTTATTTCATAAACGCTCCCACTTCCACAGGACTCATTAACAAAATGCTCACATACGTTTCATCTCTTATCAGATTGCACTCCCTTTCACTCCTTCTTGCCTTCATCCAAAACAGAAACCACACACGTCTATAACAGTTCTGTGACCCCCCCCCTCCTCCTGCAGGTGGCTGGTGATCGCGGTGGGTTTGGTCCGAGCGTACCTGGCCAGAGGAAGCTACCACGGCCTGTACTACTCCATAGAGAGGCCTCTGAAGTTCTTCCAGACTGGAGCTCTTCTGGAGGTGAGGAAAAGCACAAAAACATCACAATATATCTGATTAAATACCGTATGTAGTGTATGTATCTATAATGTGCCAATATTACTTCTATCAGCACGCAAAATCCAAATGTATATACGCAGATTTTAAAGGTAGGGTAGGTAAGAATGGAGAAACCAGCTCGAGTGCGCTAGAATTTGAAAGTACCGAGCCCCTTCCTTCAGACTTCCTCACAGAGCCCCTCCTCCAACACACACGAACACGCACATGACCAATGAGGGCAAGAGATAAGTTTGTGCACAGATGGAAGGCTGACAGGCAGGTAGGCCATCCAGTTACTTTAGCCGGGCCGGCTCAGATGATTGGTCGTGCTTTTTACAGAACTACGGCTTCCACAGATGACATGTTTTAATTGATTTTTTGTCAAAGCATTTAATGTATTCATTGTATCGGGACGTTAAGAGCATTCCATGGAATATAACAAAAAGGGTTTCTGAAGTGAATTACAGAATCAGAATCAGAATACCTTTATTGGTCCCGCAGAGGGGAAATGTGCATCGTTACAGCAGGAAAGAGCCACAGACAGCTTAGTGTTACCTATGTTAAGAAAAAAAGTGCTAAGTTATGATATAATAAAAAATATAATATAAAAGTAAAAGAAAAATACTTTCCCCACCTTTAAGGATTGCAACCATTATACAACATTATACATCGACATAAGTATTGCCATAGAATAGAAATTAGTTTATTAGCACTTAACTTACAATTTAATACTTTTTTACCTCACTATTGGTGATTAAAGATGCAACTTTAATGATTTTGGTCACGTCTTGCATCAATTAATCGTCAAAAAAAAGTTTAAACTGCTCCCACATTACCAGCTAAATAACATATTTCCTGAGTGTTGCATACAGCTCTGATTTGACCAGACCAAAGAATGCTTTACAAATACTTTTTTATGTGGGGGAAAAGGGACATTCAAAACTAGGTGAAAGATCCTTGTCCAGTCCTGTCACGTGTGTTAAAGGCACACACACACACACACACACACACACACACACACACACACACACACACACACACACACACACACACACACACACACACACACACACACACACACACACACGCACACACGCACGCACGCACGCACGCACGCACACACACACACACACACACACACACACACACACACACACACAAAGAGACTCTGACACACATGTGTAAGTGCAGACGCTCAGCAGCAGGAGGTGTTTCTCTGATCCTGAACACACT
>NC_136904.1:90717034-90772034 GCF_949606895.1 Notothenia rossii
TGAGCGAGTTCAGACGCAATCTGACAGAAAGGAAGAAGAGAAACCAAAACAACCAGAGCCAGGTCTATACACTGGCAGAAGATCAAACTATCGAGCAACTTTGTTTTTTTCCTAGCTTTTTGACCCAGGGGTTGTGTAGAAAAAAAACATGAACAAGCTGGTGTTTTTATTTGTTTCATTTTTTAAGTTAAGTTAGTCATGGACTCGCTGTAAACAAACTGTGTCTAACCGGTTGCTATGTGAGCGCGGAGCAGATTTCGGTCGCAGCTGAACCGATGACGCACTGATAGAAACTCCCTCTCCTCCTCATGGCCCCCCCTTTATTCTCGTTTTGCTTTTCTATGATGTAGACGGATTAATGTGAACACTAGTACTGACACTAGGTCGTAGGTTTTGCACAGTGTTTGTTGGTCCAGTTTTGTTTTTCTCTGTCATTCATTTCAGCCAAAAGTTCACTTACATTCCTGATTTAGTTCAATAAACCTTTTTTCCATTCTGTGCTTGCATGATTTTTATGTTTAATCTTGTGTTCGTAGCTGGATGTAGTTGCATTATCCATCTTCATTTCCCCATTATTTGATGTTTAAACATTATGAACTTGAAGTATGTTTTCCCCATCGCACATTCATCCATTCACCTTTCTTCTCTTCATGCGATTGCCTTTTTCATATATTATCTATTAACTTATTTTAGAATTTATAGCTCCAGTAAATCAATACTTTACAAACCATGCTAATCAAAACACACACTTTCATTCAAGCTTTATTAAGCTCTCAGGCTTCACTCCATCTATAAGTAGTGAAAGGGGTGTCTTAAGAACGGGTTATTTCGTGAGAACATACTTAGCAGAACGTAGCAACAGGGTTTTCTGAAGAAATGAGCTTTGATAAAAACCGCCTCGTAGCCCAAATATATGTTGGTTGTTCAACTTTAAGGACTTAACAGATTGACATTGCGTTACTTAATGTAGTTATTTTAGCTTCAATATGGATCCTAAGTGACATGTCCTTGCTTCACAAAGGGCTTCTGAAGGTAGCTAACTGAGCTTGTGGTCATGCCTTTTCAATGAGTTGAATCTAATAATGCACTGTACCCAGAGTACAGAACAAACTGTGATCCATACTACTTCTACTCTCTTCAGGTTTTGTTTGGTATGTTGATGCAAATTCCATTATGTTTGCTCGTTGCTTAAGGTCGGAGTATTAAATCCTGAATGCTTGATATATATTTCGTTGGGTTCTGTTGCAGCTGATGTGTTAGAGATGGCCTTAACATCAGGCAACAAATATACATTTGATTGACCTCCGCAGCAAAGAGAGAGCTTTAACCACAGCAGTTACTTATTCATTGGTCTGTTAACCCAAATGACAAAGACCGTATCGTCACATAATGATAGTTTTGGTTGTATTTGACCATATTTGAAGATATGCAATCTGATTTCTTTGATCTCTGCCTCCATGCCAGTGACTTGGAGGTGAATGAAATGTAGTTGGTTGTGTTTGCAGCATTTAAAAACAACATAAAAAGCTCAAAAACAGCAACATTGATTTTTAACTACTTCTACCTTTTCGAGTTTTGTTTGTAAAAGCAACATTTTTGATGCAAAATCAAGAATGTTTGCTCATTGTTTACGGACAAGGTTGTGAGATGTAGGAGTTGTAATCCTGAATGCTTGATGTGTATTTCGTAGGCTTCTGTCGATGCTCCGTCAGAGAGTAACATCAGGCTGAAAATAATTATTTTATCGACAATGTTAATTTTCAATGCCATCTGATTATATTTCTCTAACCACATGAGGTCAGCAGAAACAACATTTCCAGGTTAAGTTGCTTTTAAAAGTCTCCGTTCACCCAAATGACAAAGAAGTTTTGCTTGTATTTAACTACATTTCAATATATGCAAAGTTTGATTTCTGCCTGCAATGCCATTTGTACTGCTTGACAAACAGCATCAAATCTCTAAAACAGTGTCTCTGCTAACTGTGCCTGTTTTTCCCGACTCTCCTTTAAGAAGTCCAAGAAAAGTCACCCGTGGTGCATCGCATAATGTGATTAGTTACAACTGTGTTTGATGAGTCGTGTGAAAAAGGCTTATTCATCTGTGGTTTCTCTGATAGTCCATTTAACAAGCTGTCAATAGCTTTTATTTGTTCCATTAAAACTGTCCCGTGAGGAACATTATCCACAGTGACTGAAAAAAAGGGTGCTGCCAAAATATTTCAAATGAAATGTTTTGATGTTTTTTGTGCCACGAACCAAATCCCTTTCCTTCAAAATCATTTTGCAGAAATGTTAGAAAAGGATATCACTGCCGAAACACTTCACATTTCTAAAAGCTGTTGAAGTTTTTGTTGGTAAATGTAATGTTTTTATCCCTGTAGCTTCTTTAAAATGTGCTCTAACATCCATCAGTGTGAGCAGTGTCAACATCCTCTGAAGTCCATAAACCCGCTCACACTCCTTTACTCTGTAGCAAAGTGTGCAGCTGTAAATCTCTCTTTCTTTCCCCGTAAATGGTTGAGCATGACTTGGGATACTTTCTGGAAATGTCTTGCAGGAGCAGAAGTGCAGCTCTTTGCATGAAAGAGGAAATCTGGATGCCTGGAATGATGATGATGATGATGATGATGATGATGATGTGTGTTACAACCGTAAAATACAAAAGAGAAAATACAAAAGCATGGCATATGTTACTCCAGAACTGGTTCTACTTAATAAAGTTTTGATACAAATGTTTTGCATGGGGCCAGCAGACTTTGTACAGGTATGAATAATGAGTATATATTTACAATAAACCTATGATATGGTAAGCATATTCACTATTTTTCATTATGAGTTTATACTTTACACGCACTGACACATATATAATGGAAGATGGTGCTATGGGCGATTTTTACTGTACCGGTGAGTCATGGACTTAAGATATTGTACATTTTAGGCTTCACCGTCTGATACCAAAGTGATGGTGCCTTTCATCGTCATGCTGAGCGTATCACTGGCTTTTGATGTAAAGAATGTCCACAGCCGAATACTTAGCAGGCTCATGTGCATTCAGCAGCTGCAGCCAATCAGCTGGCAGCAACACAACAATCTGTGATAGTGATCAAATGGGGGAGAGTCACATGCAAATACATATATATATATATATATCAATGGGCCATGTTATGCTTTTGGGGGGTTTTCCCTTTCCTGTAGTGTTATATAGGTTTGCGTGCATGTAAATGGTCTGCAAAGGCTCAAATCCTCCAGAGGGAGTTTCTGGTTTCGGACAGAGGGTGAAAAGAGGCAGCATTTTGTAGGCAGTATGAGAAAACTAAAGAGCTTTTTGTACATTAAAGCATGGAAAAAAGTATATTTACCTCTGAAATGTAGATGTGGATTACAAGTTGAAAGTAGCATTAAATGCAAATACTCAAGTAAAGTAGTGATATGTCCAAAAAAAAGTACTTAAAAACATAAGTAAATGAATCAAGTTAATTACCAACACTGAATCTAGGCTATGGACAAACAAAGCCCTGAATTGCATTTGATAAAGAGGTAATCCAAAAGTAACGGAAAGTAATCAGATTAAGTTACTGATTATTACTTTTACAGTTGAGTAGTACATGTAATAGATTGCATTTCAGTTACCCTCCCAACCCTGCCTACAGTAAAACACAGTACAGTCCGATACTAGAAATAACCATTTCCAATGAATGGTATCAAGCTGTGGCTATTTCTGTCTGAACACTGCCTCAAATAGAAGATTCAAACAACAAAATCTAAGTGTGTGTGTGTGTGTGTGTGTGTGTGTGTGTGTGTGTGTGTGTGTGTGTGTGTGTGTGTGTGTGTGTGTGTGTGTGTGTGTGTGTGTGTGTGTGTGTGTGTGTGTGTGTGTGTGTGTGTGTGTGTGTGTGTGTGTGTGTTTTGATTGCAAAGGTCGCTTTCCACCACGATGACTCATAACACTGCAGTGCTATTCATTTTCTCCTTTTTATGAAAGCGAGATTTAAACTGAATGTTCCCCCCGTGTCTCCCTATAATTCGGGTGAGGGGATTCTTATGATACATTGTTCTTATTGCATTCATCTTTCACACATTGTTCTGCTTATAGCCTTAATTCAGTCACCAGCTCACACACGTTGTGAATATCTGGAACGCCTGATGCTATTTTAGACTACAACTTTAGGTTGTAATTATGTTCATAACAACGGAGCTCCGGACTTGTTATAATATTCACAACGCTTCAGATGTCAATTAATAATAGTTAGAACAGAGCTCATCGTTAATGATTGTCCCTGTTCGGAGCGTGATGAGTATCCTGTGTGTTATTCTGTGTATCCTGTGTGTTATTCTGTGTATCATGTGTGTGGTTATACTATACCTTTAAATATCTGTAAAATATATCTGTGACTTCAAATATTTGTCTATGCCTTTTACTTCTTTCATAATCTTATATAAAAGCAAGAAAGGATTACATCAATCATACTTTGTATCCATGATTTCTTTCTTCTGCGTCATTGTCTGAGACTTTATCTTTCCCAGAGCTTATTATTATTTTACCCAATATGGTTCAGATTTATTTCAATGCATTTAAATCCCTGTGTTCCCTGAAACACCTCCATTGGACTACTTCTTTTACTTCTGTAACAAAATGACATCACTACGTACCACTCGTGCTTCTATTGGCTAGCCCTCCAATACATTGTACGTGATAGGCTAAGGGGCGGGACATCTCTAAACTGGTTGACCAATCACGACAGAGCCGGCCAGCTAACCAATCAGAGCAGACTGGGCTCTGGTTTCAGACAGAGGGTGAAAAGAGGTGCTGCAGCACAGGCAGCATGAGAAAAATAAAGAGCTTTTTTAACATTAAAGCACGGAGACATGTCACAGTAGAGACAGAAAATACAAATATCTACTTGAAAAAGAACATACAATGTCCTCTTCCAAGGTCCCATGGCCATTTCTACTGATCATAATTCCATTGTAGAGGTCTGCTAGAATAGATTTACATTGCTCAATGTTCCAAACTCACATAAATCATCTCTGTATAATATGTGTATTCACTCTCTGTCCTAAACGGCTTGTTGGAGCTCCTGATTGGTCAGCTCGCCCACTCTGTTCTGATGGGTCCACCACCGTTACAGCGGGACATCAGTGATTATGATTTACAATGGAGTTTGTTAGCAACCAGAAAATGACACCACCAGATGAGAATGCTGCGTGGGGTCTGGGTGCCGTGTTGGCGGGACGTTGCGGGGCTCGCTGCTCGCTGCTTTGAGGCTCGAGGAGCGGTCAGTGTGAGCTGGATTACTGGTGTGGTTTCCTGGTTGCTGCGTGGGGTCTGCGAGACAGCGAGACAACGCGGAACTCAGCCTGAGCACACACATACACTCACAGCCAGGCTGTTCGCCACACACTCACGGCCTGAGAAAAGATAAGGCTGAGTGAGTGAGTGTGTGTGTGTGTATGTGCGTGTGTGTGTGAGGAGCTCCACGGACTGGTCACTGTGACCAGGAAGAAACAATGGAAAAAGAAAAATCTCCGACGAGGCGTTCTGGGGCAGCATAGACAGGTCTTCTCTGTGTTAGAGTTTTACTCCCTACAGGGTGTACTTTGAGGGTTTGTGACTCTGCAGACCGTTTACATGCATACAAACCTTCATAACACACAAGGGGACGGGTAATAACCAGAAGAGCATGACATGGGACCTTTAAGGTTTTCAGAGACGGCGTAGTCGAGTGGAGAGTTGTGAGTCCGCCTGTGCATCTGAAGTGAAATCCTTCCAAAGGAAAGCATGCTGACAGACATGCGGTGTGCAGCTTTGTTGGCCTATTGTAAATGTTTCCTATCCACATGCACACAGTCCTCTGTTGTGGCGAGAACATCTGAAAAGGACTTTTGTTTAAAAGCACTCTTGGTTGCAGGAGCTGGCGTCATGGCGACACATGTGCTGAGCAGAGGTTTGACGCTAGCTTTGTTAGTGGAAATTTCTCTATCCATAGAATTCACAAAAGGAGGATGATAATGTCCTGGAGCTGACCCTGAAGTGAGCATACTCAGAGATTTCTTACAAAGGATAGGTATTTTCCATGGAATTGTTGGTATGGAAGCAACTGGATAAAGCACTGTATGTGTAGGTCCTTTGGTCCATTTGTGGCCAACGTAACGATACTTACGTTTCTTTCCATTTCTCATTGGAAACTGCTTGGGGATTACAGGAAAAAGATTAGAGGATTATACTCATGTTCATATTTGTTTTAGTGTCTCTACTGGGACATGTCTCCGTGCTTTAATGTTCAAAAAGCTCTTTTTTCCCTCATACTGTCTGTGCTGCAGCACCTCTTGTCACCCTCTGTCTGAAACCAGAGCCCAGTCTGCTCTCATTGGTCAACCGCTTAGAGATGTCTCGTACAGTGTGTTGGAGCGCTAGCCAATAGAAGCGTGAGTGTTACATAGTGATGTCACTATGTACAGGAAGGGTCCAATGGAGCCGTTTCAAGCAGGGGGGGTTGTGTGGGAGAGAAACACAGGGATTGTAGCCTTTGCAGACCATTTACATGCACTAAAACCTATAACACCTTCTGGGGCCACAATGGACCCGGTGATATTTGAAAAAAATACGTTTTTTCGAACATTATCCAAACTAAACACCCTGGCTCGAACACATTGCACATGCTTTACAGATTCTGAGAGCCTCGATTCTCTTCTTTGTAAAAAGATTTGAACGACACAAAGTATGAGCTCTGGAATGCAGTTTGAAAGTGGAAAAATCGCACTCTGACAGCAGGTCCACCTAAGATGTCCCCTAATTTCCTTACATTCTGGGCTCTAGGTCTGGCACTATTTGGCTGAAAGACTTCATTCAAAGGTCCCTACAAAGCTGAGACTGAGAATATGAGGAAAAATCACCAAAAAGCATAATAGAGCTTCTTTCAACTGTACTTTTACTTTTACTACACTGTTCATTGCTATTATTGATCTAACATGCAAGTCTGTGTGATCATTTAAAAATATTTGTATTTGTGATACGTTTAGAATTTCTCTTTTTTGTCCTCCGGTCAGCACTCTGAATGCTGGTTTACGTAACCAATGAGTTCTTCCTCAACATATTTAGTTTATATGATTCGAACAGACACAAAAGCATCAAGAACTCATCCCTGAGCGTGTTAACTGCAGAAGAATCCAGAAAGGTCTCCTGCACAAGACATCTGCTTTACTACTTACCTCTGTACACAGTCAGATGCTTTCACATGACTACAGTACACACAACTGTTGTACTGATTAAAAAAACTATTCTCCCACTGACCCATGATGTTATCTAACCACCTTGCCATGCAAATCAATTGGTTCAAAAAGGGATTTCATTGAGTTGAAAAGAGGTCAAGTTAGGACTTGTTGTTTCCTGAAAAGCTGCAATTGTCCTACTTGGAGCATCGGAAACACATTTTATTCTTTTACATTGTACAAGGGTTGCAGCAGAACCTTTAACAGCAGAAAACTCACAATATCTGCAAGTAAATCTGGAACTAACAGGTCAGGATTTGGGTGAAATAAACACAGCCAGTAGCAAAATTGAAAACGTGGATGATAATGAGATTAGGTGTGTGTGTGTGTGTGTGTGTGTGTGTGTGTGTGTGTGTGTGTGTGTGTGTGTGTGTGTGTGTGTGTGTGTGTGTGTGTGTGTGTGTGTGTGTGTGGGCAAGCATTATAGAAATAAAAAGCATTGAACTGCCACACATTAGAACTGGTAAATGTTGTCAGCTTAAAGTTAAATACAATATAAGAAGAATCAGAAGGTGCATTGTGTAGACTTCCACAAGTAAACCAACCCAACCAAAAGCATTTCCACGCCTTTAGTTGTGTCTAACAAAAGCGAAGCTCATTACATGACATAAGGTTGAAAATGGCTTTTTGCCCCTAAAAGTGAATATCTTTCAGAAGTGTCATGATGGTAGTGGAAAGGGGATTTAGTCAACTTGTGACCCACCGCTGCTTTGTAATATGTAAGCAGGAAATTACTTATTTCCAACTAATAGTAGAACTTGTCCTCACTCACATCCTCCTGACTTGATAACAGTCAGAGAGCCAGTTAGATGTAACAGTGCACTTGTGTTAGGACACACAGATAAGAGGGATGACCGAGGACATTTGCATGACCTTTTTCATACCATGGCTATAGGAACAGACACATGGCGACGAGCTGAAGTAATTTGTTGATTATTGAAAGACAATTTGGATTTGGACAGCAAACTAATTACTGCTTTCATTGTCCTTAGATCATTTTCTTAAAAAGGTCCCACGTCATGGCCATTTCTACTGATGATAATTCCATTGTTGAGGTCTACTAGAATAGATTTATATTGTGCAATTTTCCAAACTCACATTGGTTTCGCATACAGCATCTCTGTATAGTATGTGTATTCACTCTCTGTCCTAAACGGCTTGTTGGAGCTCCTGCCCTCACTGTCCAGCTCCTGGCAGCAGCGAGCCTTGCAACGTCCCGCCGAGTGTGTGTGTGTGTGTGTGTGTGTGTGTGTGTGTGTGTGTGTGTGTGTGTATTGAATGTAACACTCAGATGATGGCAGTAATGATCTGTGTCAAATTATCTTGAGCCTCACAGATTCAGCCGTTTCAGAAGCACATTTTTCTTGATATAAATATCCCTCAACAGCCTCCGAGAAGACCGGAGGACGGCACAGAGCGTTCATACATTCAAGAGCAAACCCAAGACCAAGACTAATTTGGCTTTTAGATTTATTTATTATGATTGTAATATTTTGTATTTCGATTTTTATGTATTTTTTTTATTCTTTTTTTATTCAGTCTTTATTGACTTCGTTCATTGACGACACAAAGTTATATTTCTTTATAACCTATGAGGTTCTGAAGCACTTTACGTATGTAAGTGCCTATATGAATACAGTTTGATTGACTGAATGATTGAACTCCTTTGTGGTTTTAATTATTGTGCAAACATCCAGTGAGTGCAGGAAATCAGCAAAAGGTTGATTACGGTTTTGAAACAACATGTTCCCACGCTAACATGGTTCTGTTTGATTACCTATACTGCTGTGCAAATAGTAGTAAGCTGTCAAACAAATGTAAAAAGTGTATTAAAAGTCTCTGAAATGTTAGCTGAAGTAGCCTTAAACAAAACCCAACTGAAGTATAAGTACCTCAAAGTACCAAGACTAAGGATAAAGGCACTTTCCAACACTAAAAGCTCTTATGTGAGAAACTAAGAGAGCAGTTATTCACATTAATCTGTTGTTTTTGGTGAGTTTAATGTGGTTAGTCTTAATTCCTCGTCAGTCGTAAGACAAGCAGAGAAAACACGTTACACAATTCTAATCAAGTTATATTTGTATCTGATTTATATCTGAGTTCTTCTTGTTCTATTGGCTGAGGACAGAGCTGAATGAAGATCCTGTTCTGTCTTTTAGCCCCTGTATGGTGTTTGGGTCTGTGGGACATTATTTAGCTAAAGAAAAACTCACACTCAATGGCCGTGTGTGTGTGTGTGTGTGTGTGTGTGTGTGTGTGTGTGTGTGTGTGTGTGTGTGTGTGTGTGTGTGTGTGTGTGTGTGTGTGTGTGTGTGTGTGTGTGTGTGTGTGTGTGTGTGTGTGTCCCTGCCATTCCCACACAAGGTTGCAACATTGTTGATCAAGTCAAGCACGACACCTGTCTGCTCTCACATTCCCGCTTAATGTCTTACAGGAACCGTTTTTTTTTCACACTCTATCCAAGCTGCAAATTTGGGGCGAGACACAATAACATTTATTGATAAGGACCCAAACTGGCGAAGCTTTATAAATAAAGCTCTGCCAGTTTGGGTCCTTATCACAGCTGATCAAGATGGCCAAAAGATGCTCTGCTCAGAGGGCCTTGCAAATGATTCTGGAAGAGAGAGAACCATTTGATGATGAGGAAGAGGAAGAGGCTTCAGAATGTGAGGATCACATTTCTGAGAATTCTGAGTCCGACAGTGACTTTGAAGAAGAGGAAGAGATTGAGCTAGTTAAAAAAAAAAAGCCGAGCCACAGGACCAGCCGGTCAGCGGGCAAAAAAACAAGGAGCACTTTAATTCAAATACAAATGTAAAAGGGCAAATATTAACCATATGCTGTTTATATTGCTTGTAATTGAGATGAAGTAAACATCTGTTGAGTATTTTAACATAAAATAGCTTGATTGTGTTGAATTGAAGCCTGAAAAGCCAGCGGGTCCACCAGACCCACGGACACTGGCTGAGTAACACCATACAAGGGGTAATGGAGTTTCACCCTTGTTGAAATCAAGAATAACCACACAAGGCTTCCCGTCACATGCCTCCAATTTACATTCATTAGCACACAATGTCAACTTAAATGACACAAATGTTCTTTTCTCCTATGTAAATAACCCCCGAGGAGGAGTCATCGCATATTATCTGTTTACCCTCTTCTTCCTTAGCTCAATGCTCATGGCTTATGCCAGGCTTGGGGAGTAATGGATTACATGTAACAGGATGCCTGAATTTGCTTCATGAAAGGCAGGTTTTCCTATAAATAAAATCATTTTTGACACTAAGTATCTTGGTTTCTTCTTTTCTAAGCTCACGTTGTTCTGTTGTCTTAAATATACACTTAAATAACATCTTATTGATATATCTTTTATCTTGTATTGATCATTACATTATCAGGTTCCATTACTTTTATATTTTGATACTCAAATTAGTTGAATTTAACTACGCCTAACGAGTACTTTTAGAATTTCACTTATATTTTGATGCCAATACTGTCGTACTCTTACTAAAGTTAGACTTTGAACGCAGGACTTTGACTTGTAACAGAGTATATTACAATAAGCAAATAATTGAACTACTTCTTCCACATCATACCCATTCATGCATGAAAGGTCTATCTGACAAGTAGCTCAATACTTTAATTGACTACCAATATTTTGTTTTCAAAACAATCGTATTAAAGGAGTGATTGACGACGTTAACCCACGATGCACAAAATCTTCATGATAGTGACAGGACTATCAGTGAGCGTAAACAACAGCCTTTTAATAAGCACACAAATAAGTATTCATGTAGAAAAGACAGAAGCAATGTGCTTATCTTGTTCTTCCCGAAATAAGATTAAAACATAATGAATCCAAACAAAACAACATAAAGGAAATACAAGTCATCATTAAGCTGAGATCAGAAAATATTGTCTTATCAAAAAAGATACATTTATTTTTTGTTATAGGACCCCATTTGATTAACCAATGGCAAACTGGGGTTCTCTGTCAACTTAAACACCCCAGTGTGTGTGTGTGTGTGTGTGTGTGTGTGTGTGTGTGTGTGTGTGTGTGTGTGTGTGTGTGTGTGTGTGTGTGTGTGTGTGTGTGTGTGTGTGTGTGTGTGTGAGAGTCAGGGCCAGGGGTCTCTCCAGCTGTGAGAACCGCCCATTCATCGAAAGCGGCCGAGGGTCTCACAGCCTGTCTTCAATTTGATTGACAGGTCTGTAGTCCAATGAGAGCTCGCCAAATCGTGACTCACCATTCGTCCTTTGCCAATGGAAGCTCGGCGGAGAGGCGGACTGCAGGAAGCACACTTGGTTGAATGACCATTAAAGCAGCAATCAGCGGTAAATGTGTTATGATGCCACGCTCAAAACACACACCGAGAGGATTGTCCGAGGCTGCGGGAACACGACACCTCTCCACCGGGTAGAAACGGAGTGAAACGCGGCACGGCTGCTGCGGACTGTCTGTGCGCCAAGGAGTCTGGCTACAAATCAAACCAGGAGTCGCTCTTTGGGGATTTGGGCAGTGATGGACAGCTGTTGGGACATTGCTTCGGGGCAGAGGTTGACGATAAATTGACCGTGCGTTAACACAGGCTGCAACATGGAGCATGGAGCTGTCTTCTGTTGGACGAGCAGGAGGAGGAGCGGCTGACTTTCCCCTCCGATCAGGATCGTGATGATGCTTTTTTGGTGAGAGGCTCCCCCCGCCGTCCAGCCTGCATGTTAGGACAGTGCAGGTGCATCGAGACTTGACGGGACCAGCAACCATGGGATTCACCTTTTTTATTTCCCTCCGTCTTTTTTTATGGCCGCAAAGCCTTTCTATGCGGGAAACATGTCCGCAGATACAGGGTTCACAGCGTAATTGATGGTGTTGCGCCATGATCTCTGGGGGACTATCTGAGTTGTGTAATGGTTTTATTTTCTCTAGGCTACAGCGTGCTCTGACGTGCAACCCCTCCATGGATGGTGGTTAATTGGGCCCAATGATGTAGAGCCAAATCCACCTGGAGTGGCTCCCCTGTGTTTCTACGCATGTTCAATTGTTTTTTTTATTAATTCCCAGAGCTTTTCAGCACTATTGCTTTGGATAATCTCATCTAGTTTGGATTTTTAGAGGAAAATGGGAGATTAAATGAAGGAAACAACTATGGAAAATCCAACGTTTGAAAGACTTATAATCTTTGGAACTTAATCGTTTCCTGACATTCAGCAACTTTTATTCCCCGCAGCATTTATTTATAGAGGCACATTTCTGTCTGTTGCCTCCTTTTTATCCACCATGTCTAGATCAAACAGTGTCAGCCCACCCGGCGTCGGTGCCCCCGGGTTGAGGGGAGGGACCGAGCACAGATCAGCTTGGGGAGAGTCTGAGTCCGTGGCCAACGGGTGCCCATACTCAGCCAGATCCCCGCGCAAGAAGCTCACCCGGACCAACAGTCGGTGGAGGGAGGAGGATGATCTGGAGCACCGGCAGCCCGGGGGGCGAGCCACCACCACCGTCAGTAGGGTCAGCTTCAGGTCCAGGTCCGCTTGGCAGGACCATGGCGAGGACAAAAACCGTGCGTCGTCCCCTAAGCGTCCAGACGGCGAGGTGAGACCCAAGTCTGTGGAGTTAGGACTGGATGAGCGCAGGGCCAAGGCGAGGAGCGACGAGGAGGAGGTCATGCCCGAAGTAAACTTTTCCTTAGTGGCGTGCTGCACCAGCGTTATGCACATTTTCAAATCCAAGAAGTTCCAGTCGGAGAAGTTGGAACGGCTCTACCAGCGTTACTTTTTCCGGCTGAACCAGAGCAGCTTGACGATGCTCATGTCGGTGCTTGTGCTGGTGTTCACGGTCATGCTGGGCTTCCACTGCTCCGGTGGCCCAGAGAAGCCCAGCGTGACGTTCGCGGTGGTGTTTTCCGTGGCCATCTTCCTCACCCTGGTTCTCATGGTGGTGTGCAACAGGAACGCGTTTCACCAGGACCACATGTGGATCGTGTGCTACGTCGTCATCCTGCTGGTGATGGTGATCCAGGTGATCGGGGTGCTGTTCGTTCGGCCCAGAAGTGCGTCGGAGGGCATCTGGTGGACCGTGTTCTTCATCCATGTCATCTACACGCTGCTGCCCGTCAGGATGCGCGCAGCAGTCGTCACTGGAGTTATTCTTTCTGCCATTCACGTGGCTGTTTCTTGGATGTTAAACGGCATGGACAGCTTTCTCTGGAAACAGGTATGTGATGAGCTTTCTTTCTAATGATCTCTCTCTCTCTCTGTGTGTGTGTGCGCAATAACGCACAGCAGAGCTTTGGGCACTTCCTTTAAAGTTCCCTACTGCTGCTCAACTTGTTGATGCTTAACAGTCAAATAGGATCAGAAGCAACTGTGACCAGCAGTGTGTAGAGGCGGGAGAAGTACTCAGATCTTGTGTAAAAGTAGAAATACTCAGATCTTGCACTTGAGTAAAGTAGAAGTATCAGAGTGTAGGAATACTCTGTTAAAGTAAAAGTCTTGCAATCAAAATGTTACTCAAGTAAAAGTACAAAAGTATTGGCATCAACATTTACTTAAAGTACCAACAGTTAAAGTACTCATGCAGATTGGACATTGTTTTCCTCACAAATAGAATAAAATAAACATGAAAAGAAAACATTTCCATACAAAATACATATGTACCGAAGAGCATCTACGAATACACATAATAAAATATACAGAATACATTTGAATTCTCCCTGATATACCAATTGAATATGATATGTTTTGATTATAATTATTGATGCATTAAAGTGTTGTCAAAGCTGGTAAAGGTGCAACTGAATGACTTTGTATACTGCAGGGTAGCTTGTGGATTTACTCCAGGTGGAACTAAAGTCTGATTTAACACTTGATTATATTTCACATCATTCATCCACATCGCCAAAGTAACTAAAGGTATTAAGTACATGTAGTGGAGTAAAAGTACACAATTTACCTCTGAATTGTATTGGAGTAGAAGTACAAAGTAGCACAAATCTGAAATATTCAAGTAAGGTACAAGTCTCCCAAAATGGTACTTGCTTGAGTTAATCTACGTTACACCACTGCTAGTACTTTACTTGTTCTGTATTAGCTGTTCTAATGGGCAGTGGAGAATTGTTGCTGCAAAGACCGCTCCTTACAGACTCTTAAAAACGCTAAAATGAAAAGTGACACCGCCACCTCCTGCTGCAGGGTTAATTCCTCACACCACTTTAAGGGTCACTTTTGTGTGTATTAAGTGTCTGAGTTCTTGAAGAGGGGAAGGTGTTTGCCACTTGTTTGGAGCGAGGTCATTTAAAACAACTAGGCTTGAAACATCTAATTGAATTTGGTCTGACCGAGGTTAGCTGAACCACACTTTGGTTTTAAAATGGGCAATCTCGTTTGTACTTCAGTAGAGGTTGATTTTAAGTATTTATTTTTTAGGGAAAATGGTGGAGTTGTGCTTAGAGTTCACGAGGAGTGTTGTTGTTGATGCATTTACGTTAAAGTTTATATATCGTACTAATTTGACCAACATTTGTTTCTATCATGATATAGGCCTATATTTTCTCGCATTTTTTGTTGTTGCGTAGTTCCATTCTTTGTGTGTTGCCACAATTTGTAACAACTATATATAAATATTGCAATACTTATATCACTGGGAATAAGCTCCATCTCTATTGTGTTAACTCCTTTTACGATAGATGCTTGAATTTTATTAGATTACTTGAATGAAAATCCTCAAATTTGCCTCTTTAAGTGTAGATTTTGTCTAATAGTTTTAGTACTAACCTAATAGCATCCAGGCAAACTCATGGTCATGTGCACTTTGGCTGACCAGCGAGGCATTTAGTGGAAACTAGTGCAGGAAAGATGCTTGGAAAAGCCCCTAAGGTCTTATCAACTCCTTAAGTAAATACAAAAAAAGACATAAAAAGACACTCAAGTGTAGCATAAAAGAAAAAGTTTCCTTATATACAGTTGACTCTCTAACAAACATGAATTAATTAGCATTTCGCTACAGTGTTTTGTAGACAAAGACTTTACTATGGGATGTACTGTAGCTGCTGGTTGCTATGGAAACTTTGTCAGCTGGCTTGTTGCCCCTCAGGCTGCTTACGGCTATATGTTTTGCACACAAGTACCCATCTCTCTCTCTCTCTCTCTCTCTACTTTATATATTGCACTGTAAGATATTCCTGCATTTAGATGAAGTTTCCTAGAAACTATTAATCACAGACTCTCACAGAGACAGTTGTGCTGTTTACACGGGAACGAAACAGGTTGTATCCTCTACTTTTCTCTCACGTTCGTTCACACGAGGCCGTAACGGAACTGCAGAAACGGACCCCTAAAACGATAACGGGTCCCAAGGTGGATAGATCTGCGGACGGAACGCTCTGGGGAGCCAAACGGTCTATCTATACGATCATTTCCTGATAATGATGAAGCCAAAAGCCCGCCTCTCCCCATCTCTGCTGCTCACTGCTATACCATGCTACAGACATTAGTGCAACATCTACAGCTCCTCTACCACAACCATCAGCAACAAGTGGATATGGAGAACTACATGAACTACATGTTGCTAAATCCACCGCGGAGAATAAACAGAAGGGCAACCAGGCAACCATGGCAACCATGCTCAGGGGTCTTCTTCGCTGCTTCTGGTGTATTACAGGCCCGGCATATGTACTACAGCGTCTCCAGCGGGTCGAGCGGTCTCGTGTGAAGGGACACGTTTATTGAGCCGTATCCGTGTGAACGGAAGACTTTTTTGATATCGAATTTGGTTCGTTTGCGTTCCCGTGTAAATGGGGCCAGTAACTTTCTTATAATTGACTGTAACTTGGAGGCATTTGTTAGATTGTAAATAATATAAAAAGGAAGGTCTGAAGTTTGTCCGTCGCCACCGAAAGTCAGATTGTTGTCCTAAGGACTGTGATATGGCCATATACTGTCCAAATTATATAAAAATGTTGTATCATATATTTTACCATATTGTTCCTCTTGTTACTTTCGTTTGCAAATATTCAGTTTCTATGTAGCCTATCATGTATTTAATTTAGACGGGACTAACAAAAACACTTTACCATGTTTATTTCGTACTGAAAATGTTCTTGAAGTAGGAGTTAAAGTACTCATTGCAGAAAGAAACAACAACTCTCGATGATAAATATTTAAAAAGAAAATCAGAAAGTCTTCACATTTATCCTGCAGCTGATATATCTCTCCACCTTTTTAAGGCTGACCTTAAAGCAGGTTTCTAAACACAGATATGATTCATATTTACATAGTGCTTGTTTTATTATGAAGTGAAAGGGCAAACTGCAGGATAAATATCTGAACTTTAAGTTTTTTTGGTTGTTTGCCCCAAGCTTTGGAAAGACTGATTCCAGGTTGTTTATTCTTCTTTATCTGGGCTTGTAATGAGCTTTCAGTGGATGGTTTCAGGGGAGTGTTTTAATGTGCTGCTGCTTAGTCTACATTTTCCTTATTAACTCCAAATGCCCCTGGTATTTCTTTTACAACATCAATACCGCTTTCAAAACATTTCTCCAGGGATGCTGGACTTAGTCTGTAATAAAGATGCTTACCTAAAGGACTTTAATTTTCCACCATTATTTAAAGGTACACTTAACTGCATGATACAAATCGTGTGTGTGTGTGTGTGGCCACATTATTCTTTTGGCTGTTCACAAATGTAACTGTAATTATCAGGCTGTGTGCTGCTTGTAAACTTTTTCTCTAACAATGTGGCTCTTCTAGAGTATTATACCCCTTGGACTCCTTTTACTTCTGTTCCATAGTAACATCCTTTTGTAACACTTGTGCTTCGATTGGCTAGCGCTCCAACACATTGTACGTGATAGGCTAAGGGGCGGGACATCTCTAATGGTACATTTCCACTACATGGCCTCGCTCGGTAGGGCTAGGCCTCGTTAGGACTGGCTCACTTTATGGCGCATTTCCATTACAGTTTAGCAACCGGAGATAGTATCTATAGTAACGCAGTGTAGGCGGAGCCTCGACGTCATCTTCAATGAGAGCCCCAGAAAAACAACACAGCCGTTAGCTGTGAGCTCTCCGTTAGCTGTTAGCACTCAGAGCTCACAGCTCCTCATATCTGTTCAGAAACTAGGCAAAAGTTAAACAAGTACAAACCACAGACTGTCTGTGTCATGGAGAATACAGTCGCTGGTTTGTTTATGTCTGTAGGCCGTTGTTGTGAGTGTGGACGGTCGGAGCATTTACAACGTTATGCTTAGCCGATCTCCATTTAGAAAACACGCATTTTAAAAGGTTTTTCGCCTGCCGTCTGTCTGCAGACTTGTCAAAGCATTAATTCATGGTTTTTACTAACCGTTATCAGTATGTTGTTACTTCGGCATCATTTTGTAGCCTCCTTGCCACCGATTCTCTCTCTAGTTTAGCATACTCAGCCCGACTCAGCCTTGTTGTTCCTGGCCCTAGAACCACAATTTTATGGGGCCAGAAAAACTGTGAATTAGGACCCGGTAGCCGGTACTAGGCCTAGTGGAAACGCAACCAAAAACGGGCCCCGCACGGCTCGGCACGCTTAAAGCGAGCTCCACGCTGGAGTGGAAACGCGCCATAAGAGGTTGACAAATAACAACAGAGCCAGCCAGCTAACCAATCAGAGCATGGAGCCATGTCACAGTAGAGACTTAAACAACTAATATGGAGCAGACTGGCCTCTGGTTTCAGACAGAGGGTGAAATGAGGTGCTCTTGTCCTACAGTATATCTGGACCTGTTAGGTATCCAACTTTACAAAAAAAATTATTGAGTTGCCGTTTGAAAACCCTGTGAAAGTACATGAACAGTCACAACTTTGTCACATGGTGAGAAGATTCTTACACCCTTTTTGTTTCTTCTTGGAATCTAGTGTTTGGTTACAGAGCTAAAACCCCAGCTGATGGTTTAGTTGTTCTGTGTGAAAGGCATGTGACCCTGCATCTATTTGTATTTCTGCGAAAGCCACATTGTAATTCGATGTGTTGATGTGAGTGTGTGGGAACGAGCTCCTGTATTTGTTGTTCTTTCCTCACCATGCTGTTGTTTTTAGCATATCTGTTCTCCTCTGTTTACATAGGAGCCGGCACGTCCCTCTGTTAGACCGCTGCTGCTATGGGAGATCCCAAGATAACAACCTTTCTTGCGCGTGTGTTACCAGGAATATGCTGAGTTTTTCCCCAACTCTTTGGAAAAGCACTCAACCTTGTGATCTTTCATCTGTTTTAGCCTGAAGGGTTGTTCCGGAAATCAAAACCCTGCAAAGCTTGGACAAGAATTTCTCTTTCTTTTTCAACTTTCATACAGGTGAACGTTTTTTTTTTTAAGTGATACAGTTCTGAAACATGGATAACTCTCATATTATCAGTCAATCTTTAAATGAAGCACGAGTCTTTTCATTGTTACTTTCCACTTTGTGTTTCTCCTAGGCCTTTTACTGACAACATTAAAGTGCTAATCATGTGATCTGCAACACGTGTAACTGCATTTAATCATGGAGGCCTTTGAGGGAGGGGTCGCCTTTTTGCTTCTTCTCAATGTTGTGAGCTCAAGAAACATTGTTCCAACATTATTCCTTTTTACTCATCATCAATGTCAAGCAGGGGCGGACTGGGACTACAAATCAGCCCGGGACTCTCGACCGGCCCACCTCGGTACCGCAAGTAATTATTGTCAACGGGGGGTTGCTAATGACTTATCCGACCGGCCCACATCGTCCGACCGGCCCACTTCAGTACCATCGGGATTCGTCCCGAAAGTCCCGATGGCCAGTCCGCCCCTGATGTCAAGGCATAAATTAATAATGTCATGTATTTGGTTGATAATATTGGTGATAATAAGACACTTTTCGGGTGTATTTACACATACAGTATTATTAGTGTGGTGTCGTCTGTTTGGTGAAAACAAGACCATTCAAACTCACTTTCTGTAGCTGAGGTTTGTAACGGATGATTTCATAAGCATAGGGAGACAGATGTTTGCAGGTCATGATGCAGCACACAGTTTTTGTTATCTTGTTTGTTTTTTTATTAAGAAAACTTTTTAGAAGTTCAGAAAAAAGTTCAGGAAGTTATATCTGGGCTTCATCTAATTATCTTGAAGGTTTTAACTGCCTTGAATTGACTAAATGTTTCTGTGAAAGTGGTTTGAAAAGGCTGTTGACACTATATATATATATATATATATATATATATATATATATATATATATATATATGCAGTTTATCATTCTGATTAGCTATGTAGCAGCAAATGTTGCCTTGATCTGAAGCCTCGGATTTGAAGCATTCCTAGAGACTTGGAAACAGCCTTTGATGTGTAAAATCAGTGGAGGTACCCTTTAAAAAATATCAGTTATGTAACAAAGTGTCAAAATAGCAAGGGCAATCCAAATTCTAGCCAAGCGAAGAAACCAAAAGAGAACAAATCAAAGTAAAAACACTTAATATATCTCCCTTACACCTTCTTGTCTTTTCTCTTTAAAACAAAACGGCAGACATTTATGAGGTATAAGGAAATGATTACTTTGCAGAAATAATCTTCAGTATGATCTGTTGCTGTTGACTTGCAGTATTGTAAAAAAATCTAGACCTACTGTGGAAATGAAGACACAACATGCTTCCTTTCCTCTCTGCCCTCTCTCCAAAGTCACAGAGGATCCAGTGGTGTCAGGCAGTCTAATTGAATGGCCAATTGCTTGTAATGTGTTGCAACTCAAAACAGACGTCCCAATTATCCATCTTCCTTCACCTGCCTTCTTAAACCCTATCCCTCTGAGTCCTGCCTCAACACACGCTT
Source organism: Notothenia rossii (assembly GCF_949606895.1). NCBI lineage: Eukaryota > Metazoa > Chordata > Actinopteri > Perciformes > Nototheniidae > Notothenia > Notothenia rossii. Next base: position 90,737,111 of record NC_136904.1, read on the forward strand.
TTAATTTCCCTCTGAGGCTCAGACCCTAAAGACACACCTTTAACCACTTTCCTCTCTTGCAGGAGAACAGGAAAAGTGTCCAATCACAATCTACGATACCATCTGATACCAGACCATAATACTTTTACTGTCTGATCAAGTCTAAAAATGTTCTTGCATCACACTAAGCTTCATTCGTTTTCTATTTCCTGTAGTGTGTTATAGTGGTTTTTTTTGCATGTCAACGGTCTACAAAAGCTAACCAATCAGAGCAGACTTGGCTCTGGTTTCAGACAGAGGGTGAAAAGAGGTGCTGCAGCACAGGCAGTATGAGAAAAATAAAGAGCTTTTTGAACATTAAAGCATGGAGACATGTCACAGTAGAGGCACTACATACTGATATACACCTGAACATCAACAGGAGAGGACTCTTTAAAGTAGAGACACTACATACTGATATACACCTGAACATCAGCAGGAGAGGACTCTTTAAAGTAGAGACACTACATACTGATATACACCTGAACATCAGCAGGAGAGGACTCTGTAAAGTAGAGACACTACATACTGATATACACCTGCACATCAGCAGGAGAGGACTCTTTAAAGTAGAGACACTACATACTGATATACACCTGAACATCAGCAGGAGAGGACTCTTTAAAGTAGAGACACTACATACTGATATACACCTGAACATCAGCAGGAGAGGACTCTTTAAAGTAGAGACACTACATACTGATATACACCTGAACATGAGCAGGAGAGGACTCTTTAAAGTAGAGACACTACATACTGATATACACCTGAACATCAGCAGGAGAGGACTCTTTAACATACTATCACACTCACTGAAGACAATGTGTTCAAGAGCCTTTAATGTACATTTGATTAATTAATTTCAGGATTGACTGGTGCACAGTAGAGTGCTTCAGTCTAACCTTATCAAATCGTCAGACCCTTTATATCTGTTTTGATGGTAACTATTAATACGTGGTTCATCTAAACATCAGATTTCACATCCTTTGGTTCAGCGTTGAAAATACACAGTGGTTCCAGCTGCTGTTTGCTTTGATTAATCATATTTCAGAGAAAGAGTTCCCTTGGAGGCCGAGTATGCTGCTGTTTTGGAGATCATATTTGAACCAAACACGGACGAGTACTTTTCAGAAAACACTCCTGACACACTCCCCTGTGAGTCCAGAAAACTGCTCTTGTAGCTTAGCAACAGATTTTATTTCACAAACACCATCAAGCTCCTCTTAGTGCCACCCCGGGAAAAACCTGTGTGTTTTCTACCGTCCGTTTGTGTGTACTGGGTCAAAGGGAGACATGACTTCACAAGGCATTACTGCCCCTCTGCACTTTGTTGTTTTTCACAGGAAGTGGAAAATGTGCACTGAATTCTTTTGAGATATAGGCCAACTATATGTGTTTATGTTAAAGAGGCCCTTTTATGCTATCGGGGTTTTCCCTTTCCTCTGGTGTGTTTACTGTACATAGGTTTTTGTGCATGTCAATGGTCTGCAAAGGCTAAAATCCCATAGTTGTTGAGTGCCATTGGACTCCTTTGTTTACTTCCAGAACATAGTGAGATCTCTACGTAACACTTGTGATTCTATTGGCTAGCGCTCCAACACATTGTACGTGATAGGCTAAGGGGCGGGACATCTCTAAACGGTTGACCAATCACAACAGAGCCGGCCAGCTAACCAATCAGAGCAGACTGGGCTCTGGTTTCAGACAGAGGGGGAAAAGAGGTGCTGCAGCAGAGGCAGTATGAGAACAATAAAGAGCTTTTTGAACATTAGAGCATGGAGACATGTCACAGGAGAGACACTACATACTGATATACACCTGAAAATCAGCAGGAGAGGACTCTTTAAAGAGACACTACATACTGATATACACCTGAACATCAGCAGCAGAGGACTCATTAAAGGTGACCTGTCATGCAAAATGCACTTTTGTACGTCTTTTCTACATGAACATGTGTCCCCGGTGTTCCAGGGAACTCACCAAGTGTCAGAAAACACAACCCTCTCTATTTTCCTCCATACCCAAATCTCTTAAAAAGGGGCTGCAACGGATCTGATACAGACTGATCCGGATTTGAACACTTCTATGATGTCACAGAAGTGGCGCTACGGCTATTGGGCCAACTCCACCAATCAGGAGGAGACAGCCACGGACATTGCCGTTCGAAAGCGCTGGACACGCTGTAGTACATATGCCAGGCCTGTAAACAAAATAAAAAGTATACATATGTCTTATATAGGTATGGTCCTACACTATATTATTCAAATATAGCATGATAGGTCCACTTTAAAGTAGAGACACTACATACTGATATACACCTGAACATCAGCAGGAGAGGACTCTTTAAAGTAGAGACACTACATACTGATATACACCTGAACATCAGCAGGAGAGGACTCTTTAAAGTAGAGACACTACATACTGATATACACCTGAACATCAGCAGGAGAGGACTCTTTAAAGTAGAGACACTACATACTGATATACACCTGAACATCAGCAGGAGAGGACTCTTTAAAGTAGAGACACTACATACTGATATACACCTGAACATCAGCAGGGGAGGACTCTTTAAAGTAGAGACACTACATCCTGATATACACCTGAACATCAGCAGGAGAGGACTCTTTAAAGTAGAGACACTACATACTGATATACACCTGAACATCAGCAGGAGAGGACTCTTTAAAGTAGAGACACTACATACTGATATGAACCTCAGTAGGGCCCCTTTTAAGTCTATCAATCATCATAAGGGCTTGATATTAAGCATAACATCCCTTATCCCACTGTCCTATGTGCCTGTAGTGGGTACAAAAAGGAAGAATATAGGAGCTGCAGGAAGACAGCAGCTGGCTAACATCAAGTCTGTTTGACTTGCAGTGCAGAGTTGACTACCTTTGCTGTATGTCACTTTTCACTGAGCATACTTTCTGGTCAGAGACTCCGGGACATGTTTAGGAAAACTGGTTGTTTGGGCTTCAGTTTAGATATTTTCTCCCAACAATAAAAGACAATGCTTCCTCTCTTCTTAATGTCTTCCTGTTGTTGTAATTACGATCAAATTGACAGTGAAATTTAAAGCCGATTGTTTCCACTTTATGTTTCCGCTGTGGTGAGCTGAGCAACACTTGGCTGTTGGGCTTCATTCTGCTCATCTGACGTTCATTAACTTTAATTAGTTTGTTTGCTACGCAGGAATTCACACTCATGGTGCTATTATTTGCACGGGGAATTATAAATAATTATAGTACGCATCTCTAATATGGAATTATTAGTAGAGCGAGGTAAATCATCGGAGAGCTCGTTATGTAATCATATGATTCTGCTTCCTGCCGACCAGCCCAGTTTCTGATGGTTATTGTTATTATTGCAAAAGCACTCTATGATATTTAGAAAGCCTTCCTGTATCCACTTCAGTCTCACAATGGTTTTTTGTTAGCTGTTTTCTATTAAGTATTATTCATTCTATTGAAGCAGGATGTTATCTACAGCTTTCACTTGAAACCCGTCAGGCAACCAGAGTCTTTACCATTTATTCATGTGTGTTTTCCATGATGTACTGTTCATCTGTAATCAGGGTTAGGAGGGTTACTTTAAAAATGTATTCCGTTACAATTACTAGTTACCTGTAGTGTAACTTGATTACTTTCCATCACTTTTGGATTACCTAAGTATGCAATGCAAATAAAGAAATGGAAATAACAACTAGATGTTTTTCATGACAGAACAATGGGACCTTAGAAAAGAAGAAACCAAGATATTTAGTATCAAAAATGATTTTATTTATACTAAAAATCTGTCTTTCATTAAGCATATTCAGCGAGAAGCCTATGCACCAAGAATGAAATGCCTGATACTACAGTAGGGCTGAACGATGAATTGATTTTAAATGGAAATCGCGATTTTAAATGATGCGATTATCAAATCGCTAAGCCTGCGATTTTTGTTTTTTTGTTGTTCTTCTCTTGTGTCATTCATCCACACCGATCAGAAGTGCTGTGCTCCACATGTACCAGCCATTGTTAACCAATCAGAAGTGGCCCATGATAGAAGGTGATAGACAGATTGATCCAATCACCTGCCAAGTATTTCTGAAAGTGCCTGCCCTTTCCAAATGGCTTCCAATGGAGCTCTCCTAGATGGTTTGGTGAAACCATCTGAGTCAGGTTAGTAATGCTCCATCACATGTTTCTATTACAGGGTGAATCTTAAACTGAAGCTTGACTTTAAAGCAACCCAACGGAAGTTTCATGTAAGTTTAGTTCTTGCACTCGGGCTGCGGGGGTGCTAGAGACGGGAGCACGTTGATTCGACCTTCTTAGCCGGAGATATGGCCGCATTTTACAATAAACGTCCGTTGGGTCGCTTAAAAACAAATATCGCAAATAGAATCGCAATATCTGTCAGAAAAATCGCAATTAGATTATTTCCCCAAATCGTGCAGGCCTATACTACAGTTAAAAAAAAATCCAAAAAACAATCTGAGCTGACAGATCATTGTGGAGATGGCAGGTTTTCATATAACTACCAAAAGTGATGAATAAACATGCTGGAAATAATAATATTGCAAACACAGATACCAACTTTCTTGCACTTTTGCTAATTTGTGTTGAAGTATTAAATCCTTTTGTGATTACTTAATTGGGCTGTAGTTTTGACATTGAATCTGTGTCATTGGAAAGCATGAGAGATGAGATGAACGAACACGGTCTTCATCTCTTTTCTTAGGACCATGATCCGTTTTAATTTGATGTTCACAATAATATCAGAAAGTATTCAAACTTTACCCATTTCATGTAGCATTTGAATCCCGGATCTCAATTATTTAAAGGTCACCTATTATGCAAAATCCACTTCTTCATGTCTCTTCTACATCAACATGTGTCCCCTCTTCTTCATGTCTCTTCTACATCAACATGTGTCCCCTCTTCTTCATGTCTCTTCTTCATCAACATGTGTCCCCTCTTCTTCATGTCTCTTCTACATCAACATGTGTCCCCTCTGTGGAAAGAGACTCTGAAAGTTTCAGGCACAAATATTCTCTCTCTTTTTGTCCTGATCCATTTCTATAAAAACCTATCTGAAAATGAGCTGATCAGATTTTGGCCACTTTATGATGTCATAACGAGTTTTTGGCTTTTGTTTAGCCAATCACCAACCAAGGTAACCCCCCCCCCCCCCCCTTATCACCTGAATCTCCTCCTAGAGCACCATTAGCCGCTTTCACACCAAGTACTTTGCCGTACTCAGCACTTAGTACCCCCATGGTATTAAGTACAGATCGCGTTCACATCGGAATAAGTCCCTGAGGGAAGATTACGCAAATGAAGCAGCTGACGTCATTTCTTCTTCTTCTGCTTTGGGTTTACTGGCAGGCCGCAAACAACTTCACGGCGTATACTGCCACCGAAGTCCCCGGCTGGAAGTCCCCGGAGTTGGGGACTGGCTTCAGTAGAAGCTGCTGGGACTCCCAGCAGCTTCTACTGAAGCCTTCCGAGTAAATCGCCAGAACGCCGACACCTCCTCATCTCCACCGCTCCCATGTTTATTTTGTGTTGCCATAAGTTATTCTCTCTCCGTTGGTGCGCGGGGCTAATGTTAATAATGCTAATGCCAGCAAATAAAATGGCGGCTTCACAAAACCTTTCAGAGTTTTACGGGGCGTGGTTTGCAATCCGCCCAGCCAATCAGAAATAGGTACTTTTTTCTCCCCAGGATAGTACCACTAAAGCAGGCACTAAAAATGGGGTTAAAAGTTCTCTGAACTAAGTTCTCTTTTTGGTGTGAATGCAAAATTCCAGGCACTAACGGAACTAAACGGGAAAAGTACCGGTAAAAGTACTCCGGTGTGAAAGCGCCTATTGTCAATCAATCAATGTTTATTTATATAGCCCAATATCACAAATGTTACATTTGTCTCAGTGGACTTCACAGTTTGTACAGAATATCAGTATGACAATACGACACCCTCTGTCCTTAGACCCTCACATCGTACAAGGAAAAACTTCCAGAGAAACCCCACAGTTTAAAGGGGAACATGGGAGAAACCTCAGGGAGAGCATCAGAGGAGGGATCCCTCTCCCAGGACGAACAGACGTGCAATAGATGCCGTGTGTAAATCTATTGTGTTCTTTTTAACCAAATCTCTCAGAGGGGCGTGGGGAGTGGCTCCTTATTTTCATCTACAGTAACTGACAGAGAATCAGCACTTTTGAAACAGGGCTGAAACAGAGGGGATTATGGGATGCTGCAATAATCTGTTTAGTGTTTGGAGCCAATCAGAGACAGGTTCTGGATATATCTGAGACCTATAATAAAGTAATGAAAAACAGCAGAATAGGGGACCTTTAAATGTCCCAGCCTATTCTGCGGTAATTGTCATGCTTAATGTCCTGATGCAACACTGTGTTTTAAATAGTTCTCAGGTGAGAAGTAACGTTTCTCATGACAAACCGCAGAGATACAATATTGGCCTATAAATATTTTCCCCAGGAAGTAAACGGTTCTCGCCCACAGACATTTTACTATAGCACATCTTTATTTATGGAGCACATATGAAAGTCAAAACATCCGTCAACTAAACAAACGAGATGTTTCTTTTCCACAGATTGCTTCTGCGATTCATGCTAAGAAAAACCTCTTGTCCATCTCCTCAGCTTCTCCACATCCTGTGAGCGAACACATCTCTGGATAACATCGCTCAATGACTTGTCTGTACTCTAATGACCGTCTGTATCTGCTGTCGTATATTCAATTTCAAAGTCCTTTGCTAAATCATTTCGTTTTTTCTTTTCCTACACGTTCGATAACAGCCATGGCGGGTTTGTGCTTCAACTACATTTTGTTAGACGTGTTGTATAAAACACAGATTATCCGTAAACATGTCCATGAACACCTGAACATAAGCAGAATAGGGCCCCTTCAAATTTTGTGCAGTGACTATTTGAAAATTAGCTCTTCCTCCGCCTGCTCGTGTGCCATGGCTTTGTATTTTTTTGAGTTTTGAATGTGTTAATTGTGTGAGGTTAACAAAGCTCCACCAGTTATTTGAAGAGAAGAAACCAATTATCCTAAACGAGGCTTCAGCAAATGAATCATGCTGCAGAATGGAAATCCAGAATAATTTTCAATTGTATTCAAGAGACAGCTCAACTTTTTAATAACATAAAAACATACTTCCTGGCTTATGTAGGTTTGGTTTTTATGTGGACAGGTTTATTTATGGCATCTCAACAGCTCTGCATTCACATTAATGTGACAAGTACACCAACAAGTATGAAGCACCATGGAGTCATTTTTTGTTAACGAATGGATCCTGGGTTTGTTTGTTCTCTTTCACAAAGATATGAGACGTTTTATACTCTACGTTTCTAACACAGCAATGAAGAAGAACACTGATAGAAAGTAGAAAAGAAAATGATGACGATTGAGAAAATGCACTTTTGCGAAGGTTTTATGGCGAGCAAAATTGTGTGAGAAGCAATGACTGTATATACACCACTTTATGCTCGGTTGTAACTTGTTTGATTTAAAGCAGCGAAATCATTTGTTTATTTGCTTTCTGACATAAGTTACAGGAGAAATGTTGAAGCATATTGTTACCCGATTTACCTCAAAATGTAAGGGTAATAATTCAGTTTAAAGGTAGGGTAGGTAATTCACTTCAGAAACACTTGTTATATTCCATGGAATGCTCTTAACATCCCGATAGCAATGAATAAATGCTTTGACAATAAATACATTAATAAATTAATCCATGGAAGCCGTGGCGCTGTAAAAAGCACGACCAATTATATTCACCGGCCCGGCTAAAGTAACTGGATGGCCTACCTGCCTGTCAGCTTTCCATCTGTGCACAAACTTATCTCGTGCCCTCATTGGTCATGTGTGCGTTCGTGTGTGTTGGAGGAGGGGCTCTGTGAGGAAGTCTGAAGGAAGAGGCAGATTTTTTCCGGTTGTGTATTTTCAAATTCGAGCGCACTCGAGCTGGTTTCTCCATTCTTACCTACCCTACCTTTAACTTTGAAATGTTTGACAGGAAGTGCTTTTATTTAGAAGTACAAGGAAGTCTCTTGTTCTGTGTTTTTCAAGTTTGTTGATATTGAAATGAATACGGGATTTCGAGTGCATGTTTACACTACAACTACCGTCCTCGATGTAAACTGCTGCGTTAATATAAAATGTTCAGTTCGGACTAGACCCGCCTTGTTCATTATTCTGAGCTTCCACTACATAACTAGTTCTGTGGAGTTGTCTTGTAGCCTAAAGGCCAGGACACACAAGACGATTTTGGAGTGTCGACACCCCCTACTCAGATTGGTGTGTCCCGCACTGTCATGTCTTTTCAGCGGTGCCGCCCCCTTTTCTCGTTGTAGAGTGAAAATGGAACACGCTATTTGTTGTTTGTTTGTATCACGCAGTCTGTTCTTCTTCTCTCGGTTATCACGCAGTCTGTCTTCCGGTTGTTGCCTCTTTTGAATGACGAATACACACTACCACCACCTGCTGGTAAGGAGAGTTATTGCCACTCACGCATGCGCAGTTCGTACGTGCTTCTTGGCTGTCGTGTGTTCCAGTGTGACAACAACAGTCGGGGGTCCGTCTGTGTCAGTTCTTTGGTGTCAGCTTGGTGTGTCCGGGCCTTAACACTTCATAGTTTTATCAGAAATAAGTCTATTGATGTTTTTGCAGTGAAACCAGTGTCTCACTCTGCCTCTAAAACTGTTTTATAACAGACATTAGCAGAAGGATAGTTTCTCCTGGAGTGTAAATGCATAAAATGTACAGTAACATTTTATTTATTAATGATTTTGCTGTTGGTTCGGTGCAGTCTCTTGCACTCACATTTCATCACTGCAACCCTGGAGAACAACAGGTTTGTTAAAGGTGTTTCTTTACACATGTTGGCTATAGTATGTTTAGAGTAGTAATGCTTTAAAGATGGCCGGCCTTACTAATGTGTTACAGTTGATGGGATATTGATTTTATAATGGTGATGACACCCTTTTAAAGCTGCGCAGTCTCATGACCTCAGTATCGACTCAGTAGATTTGCTTTAGTGAGAGACGGTTGAAAACATAATGTTCATTCGGTCAGTCCTCTGTGACTCTGTGTGTTGAAAGCTCTTGTGGAAGACAAGAGGACGTTTCCCGGTGTATTTCTCCTATAAATCACTCATTTAATAACAACTGTGTCCTCTAAAAATTCAGAATACCTTTATCAGTCCCACAGAGGGGACAAATTCAACTGAAAAAGCAATACAAAAATAAATTTAATAAATGATATCAAAATAATAGAACTACCAGAGTATTCCCCCTCGTTTTATGAAGGAGATGTCCTGTCGTGTGTGTGTGTGTGTGTGTGTGTGTGTGTGTGTGTGTGTGTGTGTGTGTGTGTGTGTGTGTGTGTGTGTGTGTGTGTGTGTGTGTGTGTGTGTGTGTGTGTGTGTGTGTGTGTGTGTGTGTGTGTGTGTGTGTGTGTGTGTGTGTGTGTGTGTGTGTGTGTGTGTGTGTGTGTGTGTGTGTGACACCACCGGCATTTGTTTTCAAATGACCACGAACATTAATTTACACAAATCTGGTTCTCCATAGTTATATGTGTATTCCCAAGTGAAAGAAATGTGTTTAATCTTAATCTCGATGTGCTACAGTCCTGCCGGAGTGCACCGGAACGAACGATACTATCATAAACAAATGCCCCCCCCCCACACACACACACACACACACACACACACACACACACACAAAACGAGGCCACGCTTTAGTAACTCGTGCAAACGAGAAAGTAAAACGTGGCCACGTTTTATTTATTTTTCTCTCTATGAACCCTCCAGGGCTCGGTAAATACCAATAAACAAGATCAACAAATATTTTGGAGCGCACTTCCACAAGCTACTAAACAGATATAAATAAAAATAAATGTGATCAAATATGTTGCAGTGCACTGTCACAACCTAGCAAAGCAAAATAATAGTTTATAATAATATAATAATTATGTTGTGTTTTCGTAATTGTGGCAGGCCCAAATCATAATTGCAATTAAAATATGATTAATTGCACAGCCCTAATATATACGGTATGTATGGGCTTCATGTATGTATGGGTGATGAAGCCCAACATATGTGTTATAGTCTTTGTAGTTATGTGTGTGGTGTCTACCAGGCGCCATGATGGTTGAAAAAAGCATATATAAATGTGCTGGAATACGAAATGGATATTCAAAACAAAGCCAATAATCATCGAGAAGGTGAATGTTCTAAAGAAAGTCCTGGACACAAAGCAGCAACTTAATAATTCAAGGACCAATTCACAACAGCAATGTTAAGCCTTTGTGGTTGCTAAACCTGCAGAAATACGTCAGGAGTGTGCCAAGCCAACAGCGTCTCGGTGCTGCTGTGATATTTGCACATACTGTAGTTGAATGGGGTCAAATGAATATGGTGCAAACTGACCCTTTTCAATGCCTTCGATTACCGCTAATAGCCACACACAGTTGCTATGTAATTATTAACATCTTCAGTGTTGATGGTTACGAAAGAGCATTTCAAAAGGGTGTGTGATCAGTCATTTATTTCGAAATGTAATGACAGTTGGGTCATGAAAGATAAATGAATAAAACCCCCTTACATGTCAGTTTTGAAAATAAGAGACACTCCATACATTTGAAAAATAAGATTACTATATCAACATATACCGTATATTATTTATTTATTTTCCTTTCCTTCCCAAATCCTGGTCTTACACGTCTCCCTTTCTTCTCTCTTGATTGCCTGCGTCAGATTTTGATGGATTTGTACTCTGCCACATGCAGAATTGCAATCAGCTTCAAATCTTGATTGGCATGTTTGTGCTGTGACATATCATTAGCACAACATCTTTTGCAAATCTGACCTCTGCTTGTCTTAGCATTTTTTCAGTGAGTAAAGCTAAAATGTGCCCAGGCCCGTCCCTGGACAACTTGAGGCCCAACGCAAAGTTCTATGATGAGGCCCTCTCTTTCGCAAGCGTCGACGGGAGGGAGGGAGGTGAGGAAGGGGGCTTAGTTAAGGCACCCTCCGCAAGGTGAGGCCCCACGCGGTCTGCATGATCGGCCTGAATGTGCCCCAAAATGAAGGCAAGACTCCGTAAAGAGTTGTCCTGGAAAAGGTTAAAGTAATTTGGTTATTTTAATTTTAAAAGTTTATAAATAAGAACGTTTTTTTGTCTGTTTTCAAATGCTGGTTCTGTGATTGAAATGGCTGTTTTCTTACTATACACTGTTCTATTACTGGACACTAAATCCGATTTATTTTGGTTGTTTTTTATGTTAATGTGTCATTTGTATGACTCAGGGTCTTCTCATGTGTTGGTATATTTTTGCGGAAAGTTCAATTTGTAAGAAAAAAACAGCCGTTGGGTCGTTCTGAATTACTTAAATTAGTCATATGCTAAACTATGCAACCTTTTTCAAATATCATCTAGTTTGTCATCCTCTGTTTGCCTTTGAAAAACACAATGTCGGATTAATTTTCTGCTTTCTTTCGGACTTTATTTGGATGTTTTCCACCATTTTTTTTAAATACACAATCGTAGCTGACAGAGGATATAAAGTGCAGGAAGACGCAGAGAAGTATTTGACATCAGAGGCTAAATAATGAAGACACACTGGTTTGGTTTCACTGGCAAAGAAAGCAGAACATAATCATCTAGCATTTTAAATATACAGAGCTACAGTTGTGTTTACAGCTTAGCTCCAGTAATCATGTTGCATTCCTGTGCGAGATTATTGTTCTGCATGTTATAAACTCTGCCCAAAACTCCCTAATAGTGAGCGAGTAAAGGGAGAAAGACCTGAGAGGCTTACGAATTTAGATGTTGTTGTCTTGATGCTGTGTTAACAAAATATAAACATATTTAAGAACAGTTGGAGCAGGACAGTTGTTATGTTTCTTTCAGGATTTTCCCCTATTCACGAGAAGGGTCCTTGTGAGTAGCCACTAGTGTGTTTTTATCTGAATGTCCCGCCAGCCTGGGGAACTAGGACTTTTATTTGTGCCGTTTTGAGCAAAATTCATGACCTGTAACATTTATCTGCAGAGACGGCTGTTATCAGCACAGAGGGGTTTAAAAATAGCCCCGACTAAGTCATGTTTTAATTTAACGAGGCCTGAAATGAGGACATGATGTATTGTTTCTCTGCGTGACTGTGTGTGTTGTACCAAATCCAGGGTTCAAGTTATAAATTGAGATCTATGGGGTCTTTAAAACTAACACGTGCGCACGCACTCAGGCACGCAGGCACACACACACGCAGGCACGCACACACTCAAACATTATACGCTCAGCCAGGCCACTACCAGTTTTTATTTGTGCCATTTTGCTGGATTTATTTGTCAATATTTACAGTGTTGCTGCCCATAGTGATAGCCCTATAGTTTAAATCTACTACCCCCAAATAAACATATGGACATGGGTTACTATTTAAAAAAAGTGCAAATGTATTTAGGAACTTATCCATGTGAATAGATCCATGTGGACCTTAAATCCTCTAGGGGGGTCCGGGGGCATGCTCCCTCGGTAAGATATATTTTTTTATTTTGGAGTTAGATGCATCAATCTGGTGCACTTTGAGGGGCAGATAAAGAGACTAGATCTATGGAACAGGAAACCTATATGAAAAATAACTGTATACATTTCAATAGTCATAAGAACATGGCCATAACCAATTACATACCATATCCAATATGAAAAAACATTGAACCTTGTTTATTTGTTTATTTTCGGTTAATTTAAAGTTGTGAGTGTGTCCGTGCTCCTGAACCAGCCTTGCCTGTCTCCCTCCTCTCCCCCCTGCTCCTCTCTGAGGCACCAGCAAATAATTTAAAAGTGACTAAATTAACTATCTAAACCCAGAGAGTCCTTAACCTCACCTGAGCTGTAGTTATCAGAGGCTCTCAGTCTGACAGTAGAGAGCTCTCCCTCCACCTTGTTGTTGTTGTTGTTGTTGAAATATCTCCCTACTGTAAATCCATTAGCGTAGCTAGCTAGCACCAGATGCAAAAAGTAACCTGTGCTCGCTCTCTCTCTCTCTCTCTCTCGCTCGCGCCATGGGAAACCTCCCGATCCTCCCGATGGCCAGTCCGGGCCTGCATACATACACACACACACACACACACACACACACACACACACACACACACACACACACACACACACACACACACACACACACACACACACACACACACACACACACACACACACACACACACACACACACACACACACACACACACACACACACACACACACACACACACACACACACACACACACACACACGCAGCAGTCCTCTACTTGCTACAAACTTAAATATGAAAAGGTTCAACTACGCATACCACATAACACTTCATCTCCATCATCTCATCATCTATGTATTGCGCACCTTGGAGGTGAAGTGCAGGCATATTGTCCTTCAAGAGATGCGTTGTTCTTTTGGAAAACATGTTTTTCTTTTAGCCTATTTACCTTGTTAAAGAGCAACTCCCAGGTTAAAGACACCTGTGAATAAATGTGTAGGAAAATGATGAAGACACTAGATTTTCAAAAAGATATACAGAAATATAAACTACAGTGACATCCGGCGTCGTTTTTGTAAGAAATGTTCACTTCCGCATAAAAAAGCCTCGGCATGTGACCTCCCGCGTGTGACGTAACACGGGGGACACAAGGGGGAGAGCGGCCGGTGTAACGTATTAATAAACATGGATCCCAATGCTAGTTTCGACACAGAAGAAGTTGAACATGAATATTCGAATGCATATGACGCACCACAACCTTATAATTATGAGCCTGCTAGGCGTCCAAGAGACCAGGAGCAGCCAAGGATTAGAAGAAATAACGGCCATTGGAGAGAAATTGAGCTGTGGTGTGAGGAGAACCAGTGGAGAACTGGGCAGCTTTCTTGGTGAGTGACCGGCGTTAGCTACAGAATGTTAGCTAACGTCACATCACAACATTGTAAAGTTAGCTATCATATATCAGGCTATAACTAAAGTAGTATTGATAATATAGTAACGTTACTGGCAGGACTGTTGATACTGATCCATAACAGAAACTAATGCGCAAGTATCAGCAGTATCTCGCGTTACCTAATGCAACTCCACACTACGGTGCTGTGTACCGGAGGAGAGACGCGAGATACGGCTGATACTTGACGATCTGGCGGAGAAAGGTTGCGGAGCCTCCGTTGATATGCCGTTGTAAATGGCTTGATGGAAAGCAGGTGTGTAGTCGGGGAGGGTGCACAGCTGATTGCAGCAGGTGAGTGGAGGTTGAGCCGGGAGCCAGGAGTGACAGCCACCACGCACACACAAACAACACAGACAGGGGGAAACAAACAAACACAAAGGAGACGGCTGGAGCAGTACAGCCACCACAGCGTTACCTAATGCAACTCCACACTATGTCTTACGGTGCGGTGTACCGGAGAGAGAGAGAGAGAGAGAGCAGCGAAGGGGGGGGGGGAGAGAGAGAAGTAATACGGTTTCCTTATAAAGCTGTGGAGAGTATGTGCTGCAGGGAGGTGGATGCACAACGCACCCAGGAACGAACGCTAGCTCCGGTCCTTTTTACTGTGGACTCGATGTCCTGACAAGCTGGTATTTGTGCAACCTGCACAAACACAAGCTCACCATGATTACAAATGGTGAAATACAATGTAAAACTACCGAAAAATACCAGCTCCTTAAAACACAACCGCTCTACTCAACGCAACTACTAACTATACCCGCGGTCAGAGAGCGGAGATGTGTCCCCTGCGTGATGTAATATGACGCGTTTGACGTATGACCTTAAAAAAAAGGCTTTTTTAAGAGCAGAGCTCAAAATTGCTCCTTTCCCTCTGATTTCCTGCCCTTATGTCTCGTAAAACATATCAAATCCTACATTCACTTTTTTAATTGGAATTTTCAGGCAAGTTTAAGCATAAATGTAGAAAAAAAAAAAACCTGCAAGATGCTCTTTAACGTAAATATTACTCGTTACATTGACACATGTATTATTTGTGATTAAAATAATGGTTGTTGGTAATGTATTAGCGACCCCCACAGATGTATGATTTGACTGCGTCCGTGAGAGCTCAGACCCTCCTCATGGGAGCTCAGCTCCCATTGGCTCCCACATAACTCAAACCCTGACCACATCCATTTTTATTTGGCGAGTCCCCTTCTTTTTCTATCAGCTGCATACAGTAGAGGGATGTTGTCCTCCGATGGATGAGACGTATTCGATGAGCGGAGACAGAAAATCTCTGGAACAGGAATCAGATCTCAGGTTCATGAATACAACACGTCTGCGGCCTCATGTGTAAAACCATCGCAGGCCATGATATCCAGGGAGACCGTTACTTCCTGTTTCCTGGCTGGATTCACTGTGTTGTCCCCCTTCCACCTGGCCATATGCTTCATCATATAACCAGAGACCACTCATTTGTGGTTAGTTTGGTTATTATTTATGGCGTTTCAGTGTCATAAAGAGCAGTTGTAAATGCCATTAAGACAGCTACACCAATCAGTGTTTGACTGTGTGTGATGAGAGAGGAGTTGCTCTGCAGTATGAGGTTATTCCATAATGTACATGCAGCCAGACCCTTAGTTCCACACAAATTAGATCCTTAGTGGAAACTGACAGTTTTGTTGGCCTATTGGGGGTAGCAGAACAAGCAGTAAACACAATATTGACATAAAATCACTTCCTGAAGTCAACTTTTTTTAAATAATCTAGCTTAAACTAACATTGTCCTTGCAGAGCTGTTTTGAGTTTGTATCTTTATGGAGTTGCTCAGTGGTGCATGAAGCCAAAAATTGCCTCACTGTAGAGCAATAATACCCATATCTGGTCCCATAGATAAGAGCATGTGCACTTGTGTTCCTTAAGCCCCGCCTCCATCCGCTCTCGGCTCAGTTAAATGAGTCGGCTTTTAGCGCATTTGATCACTTCTAAGCCAACATGTAGATAAGGGCTTTCCAAGTGATCACACTGGGTTGTTGATTCAGCAAAAAAAAAAAGATTTGCTGATTTACAGACATCTCTCTTCCTAATTTAAGGCGATGGAGAAAAGTTTTTGGGCCCATTGTCGTCCCAAACTAAAACAGAAGTTGTAGTACCATGAAAATGTGCTTCAATGTCCAGCGTAATTCCTGATCAGTGGCTTGTGCCCAACAGATGAATCTAAGAACAATATTTACTCTCCCTTAATGACTGTTTTTGTCTCCACTACTTTAAAGAATCAGGTTATTCTGCTAAACGCTCACCAGCCAGTACAAAACCTGAGCTTATCATTCTTTAGTGCACCTAAAAAGGAGTACAAGTTTTCTCATACCTTTTTTTTGTTGTCAATTTATTGAACATGTCAGAAACAAAACATATAATAATAATAATAATAATATATATATATTCCTTTTTTTCTTTTTTTTCTCACTCAAAATAATAATTATAACAAAGTACATACATTTTTCTTATAAATAAAATATTAAGTCATCTTCACCAGCGACATGTTTGTCTTGTTAATTTGTTTGTTTTTTGTTTACCTGACCATTTTCTGACATTCTGCAACTATTCTCTTCAGGTTGCTGAAAGAGAATGAATCATGTTTGCAGTGCAGAAAAAAAAGCGTGCTAGCATGCTCAGCTACGCAGCGCCTCTCAGGCTGCCTTTTGTAAAGGTGGCACGAAGAGTCCATTGAGCCCATTATGTGCCATTATGCTAATTGTCGAAAGTAATGCCATTATCATCAGTCATGAATGCAAATCCATTGTCCTATCTTCAGGTCGTTGATGGGTAGAGGGGGCGGGGGTGTGTGTGTGTGTGTGTGGTGTTTTTCTTTTTCTCATACAAGAGATTCACTCGCACATTTACACATGAGTCACCGGTGAAATGACAGTGTGTGAAATGCTCCTTGATATGATAATTACCGAACGGCCTATTTACAGATCTGTACTGAGAAATGTTGATTCGATGTATCGTGGCCTCGTCTCGTTGAACTGAAGCTCAGTTTCCTGGACAGACAGATTTGGTCTACTTGGCATCGAACCTCACTTCAGCTCCCACAGACCCCTCCATAGTTTTATAGAGGCGCCATTGTGAGAGTGACATAAAGCAGCGTGCTCTGGAGGGAGAGTGCACGGCAGAGGATGGATATGGGGCAGCGTGCCCATCGCCAATTACCCTCCTGCATGGGCAGCGCAGCCAGTGGGGGCTCACATGTCCCATCAGACATTTAACAGGCAGTCCAATCAAATGCCCATCAGAAAAATAACCCAGAGCGATGCATCCAATTAAGTCAACAGTCCCAAACATTAAGATTACATTTGCACTCATAAAAAGCAGCAAAAGTCACATTTTTCGGAATTATCAGAATTTATTTATTACTGTCAGATAAACAAAAGTTCTTCCCTTTTTATACAATGCTTCCAAAAATGCCTAAAAGACCAAATATCTCCTTCTTCATCACTGCTTTTTACTTTTACATATATACTGGTATCCATACACATCTCACAATCATATCTTCTTCCTCTGTTACATATTTAAATGTTATTGTAGGAGGTGTGTGTGGCGCAGTGGGTTGTGCATATGTGTTCGGATCAGGGGGTCACAGGTTCAAACCCCACTGCAGTCAGCATGTCGTTGTGTCCCTGGGCAACACACTTCAGTCGCTTTGGATAAAAGTGTCTAACAAGTAATATGCAATGTACTGTATTCCTTTTTACATTTTGTACTTCAAATAACCCCAATGGTTGTTCTGCCTCTCCCTGCGCTGTAAATCATTTGTCATCTTTTCTACACACTATAAATAGTAAATAGTAAAAATAGACTTCTTAAGAAAATGAGTTTGCAAATGCTCTCACTCTGTCAGCATTGTTTATGTGCTAATATCTGACGTACTGTGGGGCTTCATGTTGTTGTGTTTAACACCAGCACCAATAGGGAATGGTTTCCCTCGGAGAAACAAACTGTTATCTGAGTGTATTTATTCTCACTCGAGGGAGAGGAGCGTGTCTCACATCTGTTTATTCTGGCTATTTTTAGAAAGGGGGCTGGATGGATTGAGCTAAATCTAACTCTGAAATTACAGATGTTTTGTATCCGGTGGAAAGAGGTCTGAGGTTATCATTATTCTGCGGTTGGAGGAAAAAAGCCTCAGTCTTCCTTTCCAGCGATTCTTCCCTCTGTATTATGGATGTGAGGCGGAGGGGTATATCCATGGATGTATAATAAGAACTGGATACAGCGTGGGAGGCGGGGTCTCGTTCTTTCCTATGAGAGCTGCTCATTGGCGCATGAAGGCAAAATGGCCCAACTTTTGAGAGAGCGAAACGTCACAGATTACCCATCATGCCTAGCTGTCCAGAAGAAGAATCCGTATGTGCAGTCATAGAGCATGCGCCCCTTAAGCCCCGCCCCCCGAGCTCCCACTCTTGGCTCACTAGAATGAATGGAGACAGAAAATGAATCTAGATTCGGCTTTTAGTGCATTTTAGAACTTTAAGGACCTACTGATTATAATAAGGGCTATACACTAGTTCATGCTGGATAGTTTATTTAGTTATTTACAGACGTGTCTTTCCCAATGTTAGTCATGGGGAAAAGTGGGCCGGGTGACATCACAGGCTGATACAGAAGTTGCAGTACCGCCGTTTGGACACATCGAATATTGGGCACAAAGTCCGGCGTACTTCCTGGGGCCTTGGGTACATCTAATATATCTGTCGTGGCTTCCTTCCTTGTTTATCTACCAAGCCTCTAGAACAGACACTCGTTTTTTTCCTTTTATATTTGTGTTACTTACAGTTTGAAGAGTTGCTTGGCCTCCGATGGTTTGGAAGGTATTAAGCGATGTTTGCTCAAAAGAAAAAAGAAAAAAAAACTGACATGTGCAACAAAGAAAAGAGGCCTTTACAATAGTCAAAACAAATAAGCAGAACTCAAATAAAATAACAAACAACTTATTCTTTCTTTCTTGATAAGGCTTATATAACTTTATAACTTAAAGGGTAGTTCAATGGTTGAAAACGCTTTAGAGGAGGCGCCGTGGGAGTTGTAGTCTTTTATAGTTTGTTGACTACAGATGTAAAAATTAGGTGGACTTTCTTATCCAATCAAAATACTGGCTCTAACAATATCTAATATTTCAATTACTTGTATATAGACCTCTCCTTGCACAATTTCTATTGTATTGTATTTATGTTACTTGCACTATTGTGTCTGCTTTATTTTGTTTGAGGAGCCTGTGAGCTCAGATTTTCATTGACATATCTCTAGCTATGTACAAATGACAATAAAAGCCTTTAATCTTGAATGAGGAGTAAAGTGTGTGTGATAAGGCACAGTGTGTCCCCCGCCTCACCTTATATGGATGGTTTTGCAAACAGGGGAGGATACTCACGAGCTGCAGGTCAGGGATTAGAGAGAGCTGTGGTCCTCGTGGAGCCTCTCTGATCCATGTCTCGTCTGTAGACTAAATCTCAGTCAGTGAACGCAGCAGTGTGCATTTTGGGGGGATGGTTTGTCTTATATTTGTGTTGCCTTCCTGTTGTGTAAAGCAAATGGTGTAAAATCATCATGAATCAAACTTTTAAAAGAGACTTAGTCGGCTCGTTCTTCTTGTGATGTCACTACGTTACAGAAATATACAAACGAGTCCAATTGATATTATATATATTATATTTGTTTTGTCTTCCTGTGCAACTGATGTTCTGGTTTGACTCTAAAGCAAGTGGTATACAATCATCATGAATCAAACTTTTTTTTAAAAATATATATTGTTTTTATTTGCATAAAAAGTCAACAAACATTTTACATTTTTTGTTGTTTAAATTTCACAAAACAAATAACGCAACATTACATTACAAAATATAGTTTTTAGTTGAAGTCTAAGAATCAAACCTTTTTAAAGGAGACTTAGTCTGCTCGTTGTTCTTGTGATGTCATTATGTTACAGAAGTATACAAACAAGTCCAATCAATATTATATATATTATATTTGTGTTGTCTTCCTGTTGTGTCCTGGTTTGAATTTTTTTTAAAGCATATGGTATAAAATCATCATGAATCAAATCTTTTCAAGGAGACAGAGGGTGTTTCTCAATGTCAAGGAAGGATGCCACTATTTCAAACATACTACGTCATCGAGTCCCGCCGAAGGACTGTTCCAATGTCCAGGATACTTGGAATTCTACCGAGGCCGGCGTCCTTCATAGCGAGAAATTTCGAGGCTGCACATGTGTATCCTCCGGTCTTAAAATCCCCACAATGCTTTGCGCACGGACCAATTTCCAAATCTTTGGCGGAAATCAAGCTCCATTTAAGGCGGGGCCTCGCATATGACGCACACCTGTTAGCCTGTTCCACCATTCTTTGTTTTCCGAGGCTTTCTGCTGTCCTGATTTCAATGGGGAGCTCATTCCACCATTTTGGAGCCAGGGTTAGCAAACCCACGTGTTTTTGCTGATGGGAACTTGGGTCCCCCTCGCAGTGCGGGTGCAGCGAGCCATTTGGCTGATGCAGAGCGTAGTGCACAAGCTGGGGTGTACGGTTTAACCATGTCCTGGATGTAGGAAGGGCCAGATCCATTCGCAGCATGGTACGCAAGTACCAGTGTCTTGAAGTGGATTCTAGCAGTTACTGGAAGCCAGTGAAGGGAGCGGAGGAGCGGCGTGGTGTGGGAGAATGTAGGAAGGTTGAAGACGAGCCGCTGCATTCTGGATGAGCTGCAGAGGTCGGATGGCACATGCAGGTAGACCAGCCAGGAGGGAGTTGCAGTAGTCTAGGCGTGAGATGACGAAAGCCTGGACCAGAAGCTGCGCTGTTTTCTGGGTCAGCTGGGGACGTATCCTCCTGATGTTGTAAAGAGTGTATCTACAGCAGCGGGTTGTTTGCAGTGAAGGACAGTTTGTTATCTAGGGTCACACCCAGATTCCTTGCAGTCTGAGTCGGGGAAACGATAGAGGGGGCGATCTTGATTGTTAGGTCAAGAGTGGGACAATCTTTTCCCGGAAGAAAGGGCAGTTCAGTCTTGTCAAGGTTGAGCTTGAGATGGCGAGCAGACATCCACGGAGAGATGTCAGCTAGACAAGCGTGCGACGACCTGGGTCTCTGAAAATTAATTGACTTTCGTCAGCGTAGCAGTGGTATGAAAAACCATGCGGGCTAATGACAGATCCGAGCAAGTTTGTGTACAAGGAGAAGAGGAGGGGACTAAGAACAGAGCCCTGAGGGACCCCTGTAGTTAATTGACAAGGGTCGGACTCCGACCCTCTCCAAGTAACCCTGTAGGTGCGGTCTTTGAGGTATGAGGTGAGGAGGGAAAGTGCAGAGCCTGAAACTCCCAAGTTCGTGGAGAGTGCGAAGGAGGATCTGATGGTTCACCGTGTCGAATGCAGCAGACAGGTCCAGAAGGATGATGACAGAGGAGAGGGAGGCTGCTTTAGCCGTGTGCAGTTCCTCAGAGACAGCAAAGAGGGCAGTTTCTGTTGAGTGACCTGCCATGAAACCAGACTGGTGCGGATCCAGAAGGTTGTTCTGATGGAGATAACAGGAGAATTGTTTAAAGACAGCGCGTTCAAGTGTTTTAGACAGGAACGGGAGGAGAGAGACAGGCCTGTAGTTTATAACATCAGACGGGTTGAGAGTGGGTTTCTTTAGGAGAGGGTTTACTCTTGCCTCCTTGAGACTGTGCATACGATATTATATATTTCATTCTTCTTTTAGGCTTATCTATTTTATGAAGTAATTGTTTTTCAAGCAAGGGGCTTTTCCTTCCTTTGCAAATAAAGAAACAGATAATGGTCGATGTTTAATATGTGTTTCTTTGTGATTGTTGGCAAGCCTCTGAAGGACTTCTGCAGATTTAATAAACGCACTGAAAACAAAGACATGGATTAATATAATTGATTAATACCTTTTATAGACCTCTTAATAACATTGAGTTTTGGTTATGTAAGTAATGTTTCAAATGGATAAAAGTGAAGCTTTACATTTAGTTAGAGGCATTTTTAATAGTAGTATTATGCATATTGGTTTCTAAGTGTTTGATGCATTTGAGATGACAGTCGTGTAGTTTTTACATGCCTCTAAATTGCAGATAATGTGACTATTAGTTTAAAATGGTGTGTGTGTGTGTGTGTGTGTGTGTGTGTGTGTGTGTGTGTGTGTGTGTGTGTGTGTGTGTGTGTGTGTGTGTGTGTGTGTGTGTGTGTGTGTGTGTGTGTGTGTGTGTGTGTGTGTGTGTGTGTGTGTGTGTGTGTGTGTGTGTGTGTGTGTGTGTGTGTGTGTGTGTGTGTGTGTGTGTGTGTGTGTGTGTGTGTGTGTGTGTGTGTGTGTGTGTGTGTGTGTGTGTGTTAAAGAAGTGAGACTGTTCAGACTTCATGACTAATGTGCAACAGCTACATGAGAAACACCAGTACAGAGTTGGCTGTCATCCTTTAATACTCTCACTGATACATTAGGCATTTCCTTTGCCAAATTTCCACTCTTTAAAGAGCCACCGAGGGCTAATAAATATGTGCAAGGAAGTGGAAAAAAATATTATGCTACGGAAACTCTTGCATTAGTACGATTAAAGTACATCGACATGCATTGAGCTGCAAATCTAGACTTTATTCCCAGCTGCATGTAGCCAAGAAAACACCAAGCTGTGGACGTGAAGCTTTTCTTCTTTGCAACTCTAACACATTTGTTAATGCTCATTATCGGGAGCTTTACACAATAAACACAATGTCCTCGCTCAAATGTACGCCGCAGGACTAATCCACTCACTCGCCATCAAACCCACAAAAGGTGCGAGATGTGTATTACCGGAGGAAATTACGCTATTATTGCTTCTAAAAATAAAGAACCCCTTCTCTTTGTCGCCCGTCCGGCTGCCATGTCCTCAGAAAGCTGAAGCTGTTGCCATGAAAACACCAAGCTGTGTTTCGTACCCTCCTCCCTGCTAATTGCATTTTAATTGAACTTGTTGGAAATAAAGGCTGTTAATCAGGAGAGGCCCACTGGCGCTCTTTCTTGCAACAGAAGCACAAATCTGTGTTTGTTTTTGGTATGCTTGACTGGTATGTGTCAGCATTCCCTACGGTATCCATTGGAGTGTTTGTTTGTTGTTGAGCTGCACAACAAACATGTTTTAATTGCACATTATGTCTCTGGTTTTCTCTGTCAAAACCACTTTTTGGTGGTGTCATAAAGTAGCATGAGGTCATGGTATATAGTATAGACATACATTATTTCATAAGCCATATGTAGTGCCTAAATAAAACTACAATGAAAAACTTAATTAAAGGCACTATAGAGAGCCACAGTGACTCGTCCTAAAACCCGGAAGTAAACTCCTTCCGGTTCCTTCGACAAAAACGCAATGCAATTTCTCCATAGGATTTTGGAAAATAGCTGGAATTAAGGTCTGTGGTTGAGAAACATTTAAGAGACGGATCACTATTTGTTCAGTCGGATAATCTCCATATGTCTACCCTACTTTTATAATTTTCTAATCGTAAATCTAATCGGCAGAAGCAAAATGCTAACGTTATACTACACTGAACAAAAATATAAACGCAACACTTTTTTATTTTATTTTTTATTTTTCATGAGATGAACTCAAAGATCTAAAACATTTTCTATATACACAAAATAACCATTTCTCTCAAATATTGTTCACAAATCTGTGATAGTGAGCACTTCTCCTTTGCCGAGATAATCCATCCCACCTCACAGGTGTGGCATATCAAGATGCTGATTAGACAGCATGATTATTGCACAGGTGTGCCTTAGGCTGGCCACAATAAAAGGCCACTCTGAAACGTGCATTTTTGCTTTATTGGGGGGGTCTGGGGGGGCCGAAAACCAGTCAGTATCTGGTGTGAGGGTTAGGGTTAGGGATTTAGAGTTTTTTTAAATGATATTGACCAAAAACAGGTCTTTAGTTGGTTGTCATCTGGTGAATCTCTATTCTTTCTAGTACATTGCATTGTTAGTTCTGTTCCAATATTGTTCAGCCCTCCTTATAAGCACCAAACATCACTATACATCTGCTCTTCTGCACTTCAAACACTTAATATTCTGCTGATAAGGTGTGTAGATACAGTATCTCAAGATATGTTAGAGGTCTTTGAAATTATATTGACCAGAAACAGGTCTTCAGTTTGTATTCATCTGTGGAAAATGTCTCAATTTTTCAACATTGCATAGTTAGTTCTGTTCCAATATCATGCAGCCCTCCTTTTAAGAACCAAACATCACTATAAATCTGCTCCTCTGCACTTCAAACACTTAATATTCTGCAGATAAGGTGCTGTAGATATCTTAAGATATGTTTTTTGGGAAATCTTGACACTACGGAACAACAGTCTGGAGTGTTTGGCAGGCTCAGCAGAGCAGTTGGCATATTTTAAAAGGTGAGATAGTGTAAACTGTCACTGAACAGCCAGTTGTAAACGAGCCTCCGAGGCCTCCGGTCTGCGTTGGCTCAGAGTGTGTGATCACTCAGACAGAACTGTCATGGCCGCCGGACGGCTCCCAGACACCCAAACACAACAGAGTGTGGATAAAACTGTGGAGGCAGAGCAGAGAGGATCATGGGACTTCTCAATCCCAATCTTTATTTATTTATATAGCACATTTAAAACAACCTCAGTTGACCAAAGTGCTGTACAGGCAATACATACAACATAACATAACACAATGGGAGTAAAATAATAAAAGATAAGAATTAAAAACATAATAAAAAAATCACAATAACTAGAAACATATAAAAACACATACAAATGTAAAAATGTTATGTTCAACTAGTATTAAAAGTCACTAAAGCACTAAATGACTACTTCATATTTTTTATTTAACTCACCAGTGTTATCTAAAGTATGTCAAGTTCTTGTTTTTATTGTCCAATGTCATATTCTAGCTGTGTCTTGTAGCCTTGCTAGCATCTTAAAACACTTTTATTTGTAAGTCCCCCAAAAATCCAATTCAAATTTATTTTTCACGCATTTTTTTTTTAACTGTAAGGGAATACGGTTACCTTTTGTAACCATGACTATCAGCTCATACCATCCTCCAATCATTGCAAGTCTTGTGATTTCATATTTCTAATCTAATATTTCTCTGAGAAAAAGCTTATTCAATTGCATTGGGAGATTGTAGTTTGTCTAATTCTTACGGCTCCCAGACACCCAAACACAACAGTGTGGATAAAACTGTGGAGGCAGAACAGAGAGGATCATGGGACGTCTAGCTGACACCATGAAGTCACATTTCTGTCTCTGAGCAGTGGCGGCGCTAGATATTTTCTTTGGGGGTGCTGTAGGGAAGCTTGACGTTTCATAGAGGGTGCTCAAACATGGGTTTCCCATTAATGTCCCGGGTGGTACAGTTGAATTTTCTACTGCAACACTCCCACACTCACACAGTGTACCCGCGACAGTTACAATGAAGGCTCGATAATCAGCTCACGGCATAAAGGTGTAAGCAGGGGCGAACTGCTATTTTATGGGGGGTGCACCTAACATCCTCTAGGGGGGTCCGGGGACATGCTCCCCCGGGAAGATTATTTTTTTAATATTGAAATTTAAAAGCATCAATCTGGTGCACTTTGAGAGCAACATTAAAAGATCTATGGATACATCTCTCAACACTCATATGAAACAGAACTGTAAACAGATTTTCTTTTTCTTTATGGATATTTTACTAATCACTCCCCTTTTAAACTGTATTCTTGTTTTACTGTCATAGTATTTCATACCTGTTTTTCATTTATGCTCTTATTTTTTTATACCTATAATGATCATATAAACGTGTGCCTCGGAAATAATTGTTTACATTAATCGTGAGTGAGCAAACCGTTTGAGACCCACTGAGATAACTTAGTCCTTTACTTCACCTGAGCTGAGGTTATCTGAGACTCTCAGTCTGACAGGGAGAGTTCTCCCTCCACCTTGTTGTTGAAAAAGCTCCTTATATCCGTTAGCATAGCTAGCTAGCACCAGATGCTAACCACAACGATCTCCGGTACCAGTGCGCGCTCTCTCTCTCTCACTCGCGCACGCAAACAAAATGGCTCGTGCCACACACACACAGAGCAGAGCTTGAATGAAACACAGAGACCCGGAAGTAGGCTACTTGTACTGTACTGTAGCATATTATTTTTGAATCAATCATTTTTCAAATTATGAATTTCACACAAAAAAGACATACATTTCTTGGGGGTGCTTAGGGCACCCTCCTGGCGCCGACACTGTCTGAGGTCAAACTCCTGCTGTAGATTTATTAAGGAATCAAACATAGCTGGACCTTTTATATATTAGGTTGACCTTGCAAAGAAAACATTGGGTTTGTTCCACCGAAACCAAAAATGGCTATCATGATTCTTTTTTTTTTTTTTACTTTATTTCCCTTTTCCTTAAACAACACATACAGTATCAAGGACACACAAAAACAGGTGTGCAGGTTGTCTATTTTTTGTATCCCCCCCTACAGAATAAGACAAGTACAAAAACATTTTTAAATGATAGACATACAGATCGTTGAAATCAAAGCACAAAAAACTAAAACAAAACGCTATCATGCTTTTTAATGAAATAAATTACTACTTCACATTTTTTTATTTAACTGACCAGTTTTTAATTTTCACTTTTTAAAGTTCTTGTTTTTCTGTCCAATATCATCTTCTAACTGTGTCTTGTAGCCATGCTAGCATCAGAAGACTTTAGTGTCTTTGTAAGTCCCATTTAAAAATATATATTTCACAAATGTGTACTTGATCATTAGAGAACACAGCTCTCCAGAGACAGACTCTTTTTGTGTGTCATCTGAGTCATGCAGCTGTGAAAGGCCAGTGATTGTGAAGCATGAATAAACGTCTGATCCCAATCAGCTCACGTGTCTTCAGTGCTCAGCCTGAACTCATGGCATTCCTTATTAATGACGGCCTCAACCAGCAATTAATCATGTTGTTGGTTTTACCTTTGTTTGAAAAGTGAACATGTTAACTGTATTTATAGGACAAACTGATTTAAGATAAGATGTACTTTTTTGATATTTTTTGCGTTGCAGCAGCATCAAAGACAAGCCATTGCACATAAGTAGACATTAAAAGAAAGAAAGAATTCTAAAATGTAAACATCTCAAGTAGAAATAAAACAGCATTAAAAAAAGTAGAAAAATATACATGTTGAAATATCAATTTACAGTAAACAAAATATGATGGCTCAGTATTTCTGAATGTAAGTCAAGGGCAACTTTATTGTCAATCTCAAAATATGTTTGAACACACAGAAAGATCAAAATACTGTTTCCCACAGTCCCGAGGTATAAACATGTATCTTACAAAAAAAAAGCTAACCAAGTGTAGACTAAGATATAATAAGTCCAATAGAGTCCAAGTCAAAAACATCACCACAATAAACTTTTCTGTAAAGGCGAAATGTTGACATCAAAGATTATGATAAGGACAATTTACTGTATATAGAGCTTTCTTTTTCAGCCCTTAAATAAATCCCACTCACAGTACTTATTGTTTCTGGAGCTCCACAATGGCCCCTGTTGGCTATATATGGCCTTCTCTCCCCATAATGGGGTCAGTAAATACCCAGAACCGAGTAAAGTCGCACATACTGTACACAGAGACTGAGCTTTAATATTTATCCCCTGCTGGGTCAGAGATGGTATGCTTGGTATGTTGCTACTTTCACTCACTAAGCTCACACACACACACACACACACACACACACACACACACACACACACACACACACACACACACACACACACACACACACACACACACACACACACACACATCCACTGTTTATTTTCCCTTAACAGGAGTTATTGGTTCATTCAGCTGTTACTAGCTGTTTTTCTGTGTTTGGGTCGCAGTAACATTAAACACCGAAGCTTCCTTTCATCATAAAGGATCAGGGTTGGGAGGGTTACCTTAAAATGTATTCTGTTACACTTACTAGTTACCTGTAAAGGAAATGTAATCAGTAATTAATCTGAGTATACTGTAGGAAAACCTGCCTTTCATGAAACACATGAGCACAAAAAGCAGAAATAAAATTTGAGCTGACAGAAAATGCTCCGTTTTAGTTCAACACACACAGTTAAACTCACACACACTATTTCATGAACGTATAGGTTCACCTGCTGAATTAAAAACAGAACAAATGAAGCAAAGAAAGTAGAAGTATAGATTCTCACTTAAAGTATAATCCTACAGAACAAAACAGCTGACAGAGAAGAGATAACATCTGATCCTTTTACAACACACACTATATGATATTTTTAGGTTTTTAGGAACACTGTAATCCGGCTCGTTATCCCCAATGTTTTCAAATGTAATAGCGTTTGATTCCCTCTTTTTTAAATGTAACTGTAAGGGAATACAGTTACCTTTCTTAACCGTGATTATCAGCTCATACCGGCAGCCTCAATTTATTGTACGTCTTGTGATTTCATATTTCTAATCTAATATTTCTCTGAGAAAAAGCTTATTTAATTGCATGGGGAGTTTGCAGTTGGTCTAATTCTGGAGGACATATTGCAGGCTCACAGGATGGAGAGCCAACTGGCCCATCGGCCCAAATATTGCTCACTCACTGGGAGTACTAAAAGTAGGCATTTTATAAAGTGGATATAAAAAAACAGTTCTCAATGTGCAGCCAACTTTATATCCATCTCACTGGACTGCTCTTGAATGGACTCACACTGCGGCTTCAACTTCTGCTTTCATAACCAATTGCGATCATAAATAACGATATCTTAGTTTGAATAGCAATTATTTATAGCAGCTAAACATGTTGAATGTCAAATCCTCTCAAGTGTTAAACTCCCTTCCTCTGGAGACTTGCAACCTGGTAATTTAATTCAACGTCTCAGTGGATTTCGTTTTTTTTGTTAAAAATGTAGTTCTCAACCCAATCCTCTTTCCTCTGTCCATATATGGGTTACATATGCTATGCTAGATTCACTCCTATTTGTATCCAAAGTAAATGGCTTTTTAACTGTACCATGAGTCAGACATTTTCTTCCCCAGCTTGTTAGGTTAGTTGCAACAAGAAACTCAGCTTAAATTCCTGCTGTAATTTGTTCCCATGGCTTGGCGTTATAAAACCGAAATTCTATGTAAACAAACCACAAGACACAAGGCAGCTATTTAGCACCACATGACTCAGTTTCTATTAACTTGTCCTTTATTTTCACTGAACGTGTGACTCAGTGCTGCTCTGTTCTGGGTTTTAAAGGTCCCATGTCATGCTTTTCCGGTTATTACCTGTCCCCTTGTGTGTTATGAAGGTTTTTATGCATCTAAAACCCTCAAAGTACACCCTGTAGCGGGTAAAACTCTAACACAGAGAAGACCTGTCTGTGCTGCCCCAGAACGCCTCGTTGGTCATTTCTCATTTTCCATTGTTGCTTCCTGGGTTCTGTGACGTGTGAACACCCAGATCAACAACAAATGACCGGATTGGCCCAAATGGACCAACCCGCGGAGCACGTCACACACCAGGACCCCTTGGCTAACTAACAGGGAGTCCCATTGACTTGCATAGAGCTCCCTGAACGCTGGTAATAGACGAGTTGCGGAGAAATGCTCTCCGCAGACCCATTCTCTCAGAGTTAGAAACCTTCTTCTTACTCAATATCAAGCCACACTTATTTTTTTTACTTCGGCTGTGAGTGTTTGTGTGTGCTCAGGATGAGTTTCGCTTGTTCTCGCTGTATCGCCGACCCCGGAAACCTGTCTGCTTCTCGCAGCAACGTCCCGACCAATCAGAGCACACTGGGCTCACAGGGAGGGGGGGGGGGCAGGAGCTCCAACAAGCCGTTTAGGACAGAGAGTGAATACACATACTTTACAGAGATGCTGTATGAGAAACCAATGTGAGTTTAAATCTATTCTAGTAGACCTCAACAATGGAATTATGATCAGTGGAAATGGCCATGACATGTGACCTTTAAGGTTTGAGAAGTTTCTATTGACTTCTTTTAAATGTGGTGATAGCATTCTAACATGTTCTCATTACCCTAAAGAGGATATATTATGTTCATTAGACACTTGTTCCCTTGTTAATCCAATAACATATTCTCCAAGAGCTACTCCACGTTCTTTTCCCATCCACACATACGGTAAGAAAGTATTGTCTTGAGCTATTTGTGGAACTGAGTGGAACAAACATACAGCGATATAATAAGAACCACCTGCCTCTGGCCTCTATCATGAGTTTGCATCTTGCATAAGAACCAGCGTGCCTCAGTGTTAATAGTTTGATTTAATATAAAACACAGCCTTCATACATGAACAGTTGCACAAACTGCTTTGAGTTAGTGTCTTAAATATCACCATTATAGCTTTTTTAGTAGTATTAGTTATAATGTAAAGAGTGTAAATATTAAAAACACCGTAGCTGTCCATTGTCATGCTGTGGTTAGAATTGTTGGTACCACTTTTCAATAAGGCTACCCTTATAAAGGGTTTACGAATAGTTTGTAATTCATTTATTAATTAGGTTGTGAACACTTTATAAATCCTTAATAAGCTTTTATAAGATATGAGATAAACAGGGAAACTGTGACCGGTTGCTTGCCAAATAGTGAGCCCACATTTATCTGTACTGCTACTGCCTACTACTGGGTGACAAGTTTGATCATTAACATGTTTTCTTTGTAACTTTTCACAATTGTTTTTGACATTTTACAGACTAAAACATTTGGCAATTGGAAAATAGAATACCTTCTGAAGACTGAATGTTTTTGTTGTATTTCATTGAACACATAATTCAAATCACACAATACTACTTTCGTCCTCCGCCACCAGATCTATTTCTCCCTCTCTTCCTCTGCTTATGCTTCACTTATGAGTCTTAATTATCTTGCAGTCAAATCACAATGTGTGCAAAGAAAACAAACGTGTTCATTAGTTACAGGGTGTCCGCGGGGTCTTAAAAAGTATTACAATTTGATAAATCAATTTAGCGAAAATGAAGGCTATTAAAAAGTATTAAATGGCATTTTCCAAGGTATTACATTTTGTAGCTTGTTTTCAATAAGTATATAAATTGTCCAGAGGTTGTATTCTACAGTCTGCCTGAATGTAATCATTGCGTAGGTGTGTAGTGTGATTCTGTGTAGTTTATTGATGGCATCCCGTTGGATTTGACGTCATCTGAACAGGACATTGCACGCTCACTGCTTGATAGCGCGACGGTCCGTTTACGCCGGTTGCTAAGCAACATCGTTATGGGGAAATGCAAGTCTGCGTCCAAATGGTTGGAAGATAAGGAGGAAGGACAATCAATACTGTATATAGTCAATGTGAGGTGAAGTGTGTCGCCAAGGTAACCGGTTAGAACTCGAAGTGGAGATGAGGTCTTAAAATGTTTGGAAAGGGCCTTAAAAAAGGTCTTAAAAGGGATTACATCTGACTTCAGGATTCCTGCAGATACGCTGAGTTAGCTTTAGAGGTGCTGGTTGGTGGATTTCTTTAGCTTTGCACAGTGCTTTGAAAGCTGTTCTCACCAGTTTCTGTCTGCATAGTGAACTCTGTATCTGCCTGCTGGCTGAACCTCCATGATGAGTTTGAGAGAGGCATCAATCTTGTCTTCTATCAGTGCGAGATAACAAATGAGTGTGTTTGCCAGAATATTGTCCTGAATCTGTTTGCCTAAAAACTCAGGACATTAGACTGTATCACAATAAATACACAGACACTTTGAGGATTGGTGTTCAAGATTATAATGTTGTATAACAGTTTTAAAGAAGTTTTATTTTTTCCTGTAGTGTGTTATGTAGGTTTTGTGCATGTAAATGGTCTGTAAAGGCTACAATCCAGAAGTTCCCTCCCTCCATCTTTGTTTACATCCGGAACAAAATGAAATCACTATGTAACACTCAAGCTTGTATTGGCTAGCGCTCCAACACATTGTACGTAATAGGCTAAGGGGCGGGACATCTCTAAGCGGTTGGCCAATCAGAGCAAACTGTTTTTTTATTCTTGGTTTATCTTTTGTTTTGTTTTTCTGCCAACTTTTCTGTAAAACTGATGCCACCAATCATGTCGAGTCTTATCAGTTTGAAAACAAATCAGATGGCACAAGCAGAGGGAAAAGCCTGATTTGTATCTTCACCGAACAAGTCTTCCCAGGAGACGCATTACAGTGTTTCCCACAGAATCTGATATGTCGGTTAGTAATAGATTTATTTATTTTCTTCTCAGAGTGTACCAGAATGCATATTTTATATGTTAGTATTTCTAAAAATCTCCTGAGGGACAATCCCCCCAGACCCCCTTGCTGTGGTTGGGTTTTCAGCATGTGTGCCTTTTTATGTTATAAAGTTCAGCTTTGATTCCATCATCTCTTTAAACCTTATGTAAAAGCATTCTTTAGTTCTGTGAAGGGATATAAGGGATACATGCACTGTACTTCACTTTCATTAATATTGTATGCTGAAAAGCGTATATATTACAACACAATGTTTTGCTGGATAGATTTGAGTGGTTCAACATTTCGGGTCGCCATTTATTGACACAGGAAAAAGTGGTTCCCGAAGCCAGACCAGTTCAGAACCACTGCATTAGACCACCAAAAAAAAAAAAATATATATATATATTTTTTTATGAGATCCATTTGTGGTGGACGATATTTAATGCGGCCCGCCACAATTAAATCAATGTATGGGAAACACTGCAGTAGTGTTTCTCACAGTTTTTCATCACTCAGGGGACGCCATCTCTGGGCCCCTTCTTTCTGTCTTTAAGCTCGGGGCTTCTCCAGTAACACGGTGACGGTGTCACTGGATATTTCTAGCATTGTTTTTGACAAATTTCGTTAGGCTGTGTTGGTTCTACAGCTCTAAGGTAAAAGATGGAGGGTCTGAGCAGACAATAGATAATTTTTACACACTTTTAAGGTGAATCACTGTTCACTAATGTTGGGAAAATACTGAATGTACTCTTCCAGTATCCGAGTACACATGATAACAAAGGTATCCCAACTGTAGCTGTGGACCTGACAGGATGTGTGATTACCTAAAAGAGCATCAGGACTGTTTGAGGCATATGATAGCTATGTGATTAACATGATGATTCAGCCTCTATGGAGAGAGACATATCACAAGCATGATCATTTCTGACGTGGAGCTAATCTGAAGTTAACATTGAATACTGCTTTCTATCCCTCCGTCTTGGGACTGTGTAACTCCCTCTCTTGGATATCAGCATGTGAAGGACACTGTTCAGGAACTAGTTGATGCTTTGTATGTGATGACTACTTCCATTCTGGAGAGGATCACAGATACATGGATCCTGAGATTGAAGCTCAAGCCGGTGACAAGTGATATTTTTCTAATGACTAACCTACCTCGTTATTAAAATATGGATTTATTCCCTGTCAGAGATTTCAAAGCTGTGAAAAAATAGATTTTAGTGCTAGGTGTTGACATCAGAGAGTAGCAGCAGTGTCTCCCGTATGTCTCCTTTGAGTTGTGCAATGATCATTCAAATGTGTTTTTTCTCCTGTTTGTCGCTGGGCTTGTCTTTCTTCTTCAAAGGCATGACTCACAGGATGACCTTTCAGGTCCCAGGAGTTCAGCGTCTCCTGTGAGGCATCATGGCTGCTTGAAAGCATCTGTGTGCTCCTGTGTTGAACAACAGAAATGTCCCTAGACAAAATAAACTCAGATAAATTGCGTCCTCTTCGCACTTTGTTTCTGAGCCATTGATTTTGATCTGTGCTTGATGCTCTTGCGATGTCGGAAATTGGAGATGGAGATGACATTGGAGGTCAGAGGACATGCAAAGACATGATTTGG
This sequence comes from Notothenia rossii, assembly GCF_949606895.1. Lineage (NCBI taxonomy): Eukaryota > Metazoa > Chordata > Actinopteri > Perciformes > Nototheniidae > Notothenia > Notothenia rossii. Next base: position 90,770,967 of record NC_136904.1, read on the forward strand.
GGCATTTTCACACTTCAAGGGTCCAGGATCAGACAATTGAGTCAGTCTGTGATAGCTGTCGGAAAGGGGAATCCAGAAAAAAGTGTAAACCTGTCAATAAGCTCTTCTGCCTGCTGACTTTCTTAAAACGGCACTTGTCATTATTTTAAAGAGGCCCTATTATGCTTTTTGGGTGTTCCCTTTCCTGTAGTGTGTTATATAAGGTTTGTGTGCATGTCAATGGTCTTCAAAGGTAAAAAACTTGCCTAAAACGTCTTCATTGGACTCCTTTTTTACTTCTGAAACAAAGTTACATCACTATGAAATACTCCCGTTTCTATTGTATTGTCTATTGCACGTGATGCAGGCTAAGGGGCGGGACATCTCTAAGCGGTTGACCAATCACAACAGAGCCGGCCAGCTAACCAATCAGAGCAGACTGGGCTCTGGTTTCAGACAGAGGGTGAAAAGAGGTGCTGCAGCACAGACAGTATGAGAACAATAAAGAGCTTTTTGAACATTAAAGCATGGAGACATGTAGAGACACTACATACTGATATACACCTGAACATCAGCAGGAGAGGACTCTTTAAAGTAGAGACACTACATACTGATATACACCTGAACATCAGCAGGAGAGGACTCTTTAAAGTAGAGACACTACATACTGATATACAACTGAACATCAGCAGGAGAGGACTCTTTAAAGTAGAGACACTACATACTGATATACACCTGATCATCAGCAGGAGAGGACTCTTTAAAGTAGAGACACTACATACTGATATACACCTGGACATCAGGCAGGAGAGGACTCTTTAAAGTAGAGACACTACATACTGATATACACCTGATCATCAGCAGGAGAGGACTCTTTAAAGTAGAGACACTACATACTGATATACACCTGAACATCAGCAGGAGAGGACTCTTTAAAGTAGAGACACTACATACTGATATACACCTGAACATCAAAAGGAGAGGACTCTTTAAAGTAGAGACACTACATACTGATATACACCTGGACATCAGCATGAGAGGACTCTTTAAAGTAGAGACACTTCATATTGATATACACCTGAACATCAG
>NC_136904.1:90777034-90780717 GCF_949606895.1 Notothenia rossii
TAAAATATATACTGACAGTGAAATCTATAGAGTAGCTCTATACAATATAAATACAGAATTGACCACAGTGTCCCTATGATAGTGCAACCTACAACTAACATGTGTAAACCTAATAAAGTATTGCAGATTTTATATCAAATTAAATGTAACATAGTCCTGTTCCTCAAACTAACCATGTGACTCTTGGAGCAGTACTCTGTGTGTGGGGGGGGGGGGGGGGGAATACCTCAAAGTTTGATGCAGGGCTAAATGTCCTTTTTAGAAAATCTACTTCCTGTCTAGTGTCGACAGATTTCTAACCATCACAGGAATGTTCACCATGCAAGCAAACTCACTTTAACCCACAGCAGTTACAACACACCAAATAACAAAAATGATCTTTACACAAAGTAACCCTGTGGATTTTAACCAGTTAAGCAATGAGTCTTTTTTTCAGGTCTCAGGCTCGAAAATGACATTTCCAGAACAAATGACCATAACTACACTTCTAATAGGGGAAAATTAATAATCTTTTTTCTCAAAGTAATGATAAACCTGTGAGTTGGATGTAGAAAAGTCAGAATCAATATAGATGTTTTTTTATTTTAAAGAAAATTCAGATTGAACATAGTAAAAAACTGTAAATGAAAGTGTCCGTCCAAAAAGGATTTTTTTACTTATAGTGAAAACTACCCTTGGATGATGGTAAGGTAGACTACAAGCTTTAGGAATCCAAAGTACAACATATAATAAGTACCCTGTATCAAGATTGATGCAAAACAAGTGATATTTGACCTTTTTAGAGTGGTTTAGCAAAACAAACTCCACCTCTGAGGTGATTTGGGTGGAAATGGCTGTTTTTACCGTTTCTCTGGAACCCATTGGTCGATTTTGCTGATCGACATCTCTTTTTGACCATTAGAGCCAATAGCATCGAAGGGGGATTTCCACATACACACACACCTTACCATTGAGAAATGAGAGCTATGCGCACGCCGTTTTGTATGAGAGCAAACCTATCTCTCGCTCTGACATCTGGAAACGGAAAAGCAGGTTTATTGTTTATGGATTATCAGAAATCATTTCAAAGGGACACAGACACATTGGATTAACCAATGGATTAACTTCAGTTTATTGTTTTAATGCCATTGAAGACCAGTTTTGACTAGACAACGACAAAGGTGAGCCATTTTGCCGTTTTTAGCTACCTAGCGCCACATGTTTTGATGTCTGTTCTTGTTAACATCTCCGTGAGTTCTTATCATGGAGTGATGATGGGACAGATCAATTCTGTGTCATCTCAAGATGCGAATAGATGGGTTGGACGTGCAGCTACGATAAGTAATAAGGGTGTTATGAGTGAATTTCTGTGCAGTAATGCTTTAGCATTTTTTCGCTCGTGGCTAATTCAAAGGCTGATCGTTAGCTTTGTGGGTTTAAAAAAAAAAACGTTCATTTTCTGGTGTATATCAGTAGGCTATGTAGTGTCTCTACTTTAAAGAGTCCTCTCCTGCTGATGTTCAGGTGTATATCAGTATGTAGTGTCTCTTATTTAAAGAGTCCTCTCCTGCTGATGTTCAGCTGTATATCAGTATGTAGTGTCTGTACTTTAAAGAGTCCTCTCCTGCTGATGTTCAGGTGTATATCAGTATGTAGTGTCTCTACTTTAAAGAGTCCTCTCCTGCTGATGTCCAGGTGTATATCAGTATGTAGTGTCTCTACTTTAAAGAGTCCTCTCCTGCTGATGTCCAGGTGTATATCAGTGTGTAGTGTCTCTACTTTAAAGAGTCCTCTCCTGCTGATGTCCAGGTGTATATCAGTATACTATGTAGTGTCTCTACTGGGACATGTCTCCATGCTTTAATGTTCAAAAAGCTCTTTATTGTTCTCATACTGCCTGTGCTGCAGCACCTCTTTTCACCCTCTGTCTGAAACCAGAGCCCAGCCTGCTCTGATTGGTTAGCTGGCCGGCTCTGTTGGGATTGGCCAACCGCTTAGAGATGTCCCCTCCTTTAGCCTATCACGTACAATGTGTTGAAGGGCTAGCCAAAAGAAGTGCAAGGTTTACATAAAGATGTCCCGGCGTAGATAGACACAAAAAAGAAAGAAATGTGGGGAAGCTGGGTTATTGGGAACATGAGAGTACACAGGTACAGACAGACAGAAGGAAGAAGTAAGATGTCCCCCGACAGTCTAAGCCTATAGCAACTAGGGCCCTAACTATAAGCTTTATCAAAAAGGAAGGTCTTAAGCGCACTCTTAAAAACGGATAGGGTGTCTGCCGCCCGAACACAAACTGGAAGCTGATTCCACAAAAGTGGAGCTTGATAAGAAAAGGCTCTGGTCACAATCAGGTTACGGGTTAAAATGCATCTCAATGCATTGAGAAAGTAGTGCAGCAGGAGCACTAGCAATAGAGACGCATGACGATGCAGAGGATTGTGTGTACTTCCTACATTCATGTGTATTGAACGCCGCAGGCCATCCAGCCTGGAGTGTTTCTATAACAATATTCAAGGCGTTAGCAACTGTGTCACACTGGAAGCTCAGCTGTTTGTGTATCATTCTCTGCAGAAGCTTGCTTGGCAGATCATTGCTAGTCATTTGGTGAATTAGAGCAAAATGTAGGATGCTTTTTTTATTAAAATGACTTGCCTGTAACGCGAATAGGAGACAGTGAATGGATGACATGAAACAAAGGATAACATAAGATTCAAAGATTCAAAGCTACAGTGTAGAAATGGCAATGAAAATCTTCTGACCTGAGCTCCTCCAACAATGCAACATATATAATAAAATACAAAATAAAAAGTGTGCAAAAAGTCTATATACATGTCAATAGAATACACTTTTTGCACTACTTTTTATTTTCTATTTGTATTTGCAAGGCGTCACACATGAGTGCTCTTAACCAACTTTCAGCAGGTTTGGAAAAGCATTAAAATGAGCCTGTTGAGAAAAACAACAAGCTTGAATTCAGCGTTGGGTTTAAAATCTATTCCGTTACAAATACCTGCAAAAGTGTAAACAGTAGCCTAATCTGAGTATTTGTTTCTAGGAAAACCTGCCTTTCATTCAGCATATTCAGGCAGTAGCACTAACAATGAAACACATGAGCACAGTTTAAAAAAGCAGAAATCAAATCTGAGCTGACAGAAAATGCTCCGTTATAGTTTAACACACACAGTAAAGCTCACACACACACTATTTACATTTTTTTGTATCCTGAGTACCGTTACACGTAATCCGTTACTTGTCAATCCTGCACGACTCAACGGCTGAAAGTGATCATCCCTGATAATGAGTGTTCAGTTTGGTTAATTCACATCCATTAGTGTTGATAATCAGCAGTGTCCTCCTGACCCCGGGGAGTATGTATTAAATGTGGGATGTGTGTATTTGAGCTCTCACTCTCCATGTGTGGTGAGAAAAAAGCCCATAGGTTTTTTCCCAAATAAGGCCTGAGTGTGTGCTGGTAGTATTAATAGAATAAAGACTGCTGCTGCTGCTGGGGAATATTTGTATTGACCTGTTGAAAGACTTTATCTGATGCATGCCGTTTCCATGGCAGTGCGGGGGCGCGATGCTTCGAGGCCGCGGCGCCGTGTTCAGCTGCAGCAGGAACACACCTTTTTTAAATGTCACATTTGGACAGTGTGTAAAGCAGAAGTCGGTGTTTTCCACATGTGAAGAAGACCTATACA
>NC_136904.1:90780917-90809270 GCF_949606895.1 Notothenia rossii
CTTGACACAATACAAATACAAATGACACACATTATGCCTTTATTAAATATTGAGCATCCTCTGGAGTCAAATAATGTCCAGCTAGGAGGCCAAAGTGTGTGTTGACCAAGGTGTTTTGCCAGAGGATGTTTTGCTGCCCTGTGAGAGTTTGTGAAATCTTCTGAAACACAGCGCTGTGACTGTAGCAGCTGTTATGTAGGCCAGCATCACCCTGAAGTGAGGTACATGGAAATAACATTACATAAATCACAGGGACTGACCTCACCTCTGTTCCTCTTGTTCTAATTGAAGTAAGGACACTGAGTACACATGCTGTAAGTGTGTGTGAGGCCGTTAATTATGTGTGTGTTACACAAGGCTGTGCTGCTGAAGCTGCTGGAGACAAGGCCTGACCTGAGATCTGTCCTTGATGAGCAGATGGTAACACGCATGCAACAAACATACATCACACAAATCAGATGATGTTCACTGCATTTGAGATGAGGTTGATAATATAACTGGTGCAAGAAATCACAGTTTTACACTTTAATGGTTAAAGGGTGCTTATGAGTTTTGGGTTTTTTCCCCCCTTTCCTGTAGTGTGTTATATATCCCAGCCCCCCCTGTGTGACATCACTATGTAACACTCGTGCTTCTATTGGCTAGAGCTCTAACACATAAATGTTATACTATCAGATATGGTCAAATTCAGCTTGAAAAGATTCAATAAAAAGCTGAACAATTGAAAGGAAATGTATCAAAATAGCAAATAAACTATATCCAATTATAGGAGCATACTATTTACTAAAGGCAAAACATGTCAAATTACCGTTTTGAAATAAGAAAAATGCGGATGTAGAGCCTACAAATCCTTAAGTTACATGCTTTGTCTGCACTAATCCTCAATATGATCATATTTTGAATCATATCGCAATTGAAATATCAGTCCAAAAAAAAATCACAATTAGATTTTCATCCCAAATTGAATCCGTCCTGAACATGTGTCCAGATGCTCCTGGTACAAACTGTGTTTTTATTTTCTATTTGTGCAGATGAGAGGGGATTCAACAGGGTCTACTTGACAACAATCTGTGTGTGTGTGTGTGTGTGTGTGTGTGTGTGTGTGTGTGTGTGTGTGTGTGTGTGTGTGTGTGTGTGTGTGTGTGTGTGTGTGTGTGTGTGTGTGTGTGTGTGTGTGTGTGTGTGTGTGTGTGTGTGTGTGTGTGTGTGTGTGTGTGTGTGTGTGTGTGTGTGTGTGTGTGTGTGTGTGTGTGTGTGTGTGTGTGTGTGTGTGTGTGTGTGTGTGTGTGTGTGTGTGTGTGTGTGTGTGTGTGTTCTGGCTGATGTTAGCGAGGCAACAGTGGAGCATGGGGTTCAGCAGACGGTCACAGGGTCATGAAATGCCATCTTTGGTTCAGCGGAGATTTGACCCAGAACATTTTTTTTTTTTGCGGTGGTTTGTGAGATGGAGACGGGGACTGCCCTCTACTGTGCTCTTTACTTCAAATCAGATGTGTTTAAGTTTATTTTTACAGCCCAATATCACAAAACACGTTTGTCTCAGTGGGCTTTACAGATTCACAAACATAGAAGAGAATTCGTAATAGAGAAAATACATGATAAAACTTGAAGTACAGAAAATAGATCAAAATAAAACGAGACAAAATGCAACAAAAATACCATAACATTTAGGACTCCGTGAGGTAACGAGAAACCAGCTCTAACTATAGGTTTTATTAAAAGGTCTTCAACACAAGACCTTCCTAAATGTTTGACACTGGGTGTTTCTCAATGTCGAGGACGCTCGCTTGGTAGCACATGTCTTCCGAGTCACTTGCTTCAGAAGCGAGGCAAGAATAATTCCTAGCCTCGGAAAACGAAGAATTATGTAACAGGCTAACAGGCTAACAGGCTAACAGGTGTGCGTCATATGCGAGGCCCCGCCTTAAATGGAGCGCGATTTCCGCCAACGATTTGGAAATTGGTCCGTGTGCAAAGCATTGTGGGGATTGGGCGGCTGTGGCTCAGAGGATAGAGTGCTGGACTTCGAATCAGGGGGTACCAAGTTTGAGTCCCCCTGCAGTCAGCATGTCGTTGTGTCCCTGAGACACTTCACCTCAAATGGCTCCTGTGGGGATTGTCCACCGTACTGAATGTATGTTAGTCGCTTTGGATAAAAGCGTCTAACAAGTGACATGTAATGTAATGGGATTTTTAGACCGCGGAGGATACACATGTGCTGCCTCGAAATTTGTCTCTACGAAGTACACCGGCCTCGGTAGAATTCCATGGAGCCTGGACATTGGAACAGTCCTTCGGCGGGACTCGATGACGTAGTATGCTTGAAATAGTGGCTCTGGAGCATCCTTCCTTCACATTGAGAAACACCCGCAGTCTTCCATTGATGCAAACATGTAATCTAATCCTGCTAGTAATCCCCAATGTTATAAATGAAACAGTAATCTGATGTTTTTTATGTAACTTTAATGGAATACAGTTAACAGTTAACTCTGAGCTTATTCAAACATTCAAAGGTTTTATCGTCATATGCTCAAAGCTACAGTGTAGAAATGGCAATGAAAATCTTCTGACCTGAGCTCCTCCAACGATGCAACATATATAATCAAATACAATGACAAAATAGTGCAAGAAGTCTATATACATGTAAATAGAATATGATATGTACAAGAACAGGATAGGAAATGAAATACTGTGCATTAAGACTAAATTAAATACGGATTAATGCGGTGAAAACTATTTGGATAAATAAGTAGATTGCTAGGTGACTAACAGATGGATGTTTATCGAGGCACTTTACAGAGCCACTGATGGGTTATTATAAATCCCTACTGACAGTGAGGCCACTTCCTACAGCCTGGTGTGACATCACAGTGACCGTGGGTGGTGGGCTACAAAAGCAAAGAGTAGATGAGAAAGAGACCCTGGATCCTTAAGTACCATTTAATCCTTTACTTGAGGAAGTCACTCGTTAGTACGCAACATGTAGCTTTTGTAGGCGGCAGCGACTGCAGAGGAGAGGCTCACATTGCCATTAAATAAATAAAGCTGCGACGTAAAGGGTTAACACGCTTTCAAGTTATTTGATGTTTGTGTGTTTCTTTGAACCCGCAGTGATCGAAGGGAATCATTTCACCGACAGAGAGCAACACAGACATGAGAGGGCTTAGAATGAGAACCACACAGCGACTTCTGTTGGAAAGGAACGCCTTGGAGAGAAAGAGTTTAAGACCAGTTTTTAACTTGGTGAGAAAGTCCTGTCTACAAACAGATTCTGCATAATGATCACATCATATACGTGCATGTGCATTATACATTCCTCATGTGTTGCTAGGTAGAAGTCTTTTATCGTCTACTATGTATATGCTTTTATTTTTATTAGAAGGACAGGCTCCAGAACACATTTCCTCTTCTTCTTCCCTCTTCCTCCCTTCCTCTTCTTCTTCCCTCTTCCTCCCTTCCTCCTCTTCCTCCCTTCCTCCATCCCTCCTCTTCCTCCCCTGCTTGTACCGACCTGTCTCCTCTCTCCACTGGCGGCGCCAAAGTATTTTTGTTGGTTAATCCAGTGATTCTCAAACTTTTTTCAATAATGTACCCTTTGAAAAAAGAATGCAGCCAAGTACCCCCTGATCAGCGCAAAAACTATTTGTTAGGGGGAAAAGCCTATATAAAGAGGTACAGTACAGCGCTGCACCATCAGTGTCTGATTTATTAAAACCTTGTAACTGAGAAACACTTAAAGCTACATTTCAAATGTTTACAATCCATCACTAAATTCATGGCAAACCAATTTTAACATCATGCAATAACACTAAGAGGACATTAGTTGCATTGAACTGATCTTTTTAATAAGTTGTACTTACAATTTAGTGAGAAACATGGGCTCGTGCTTCACTGAGGATCTTTGTCATTCTGACAGGGAGGCAAACTGCAGTTATTACACTTCGTGTTTTGAAATATGTGTAACTCTGTTAATATTAAAACCCACACTGCTCAAACGTCGTTACTTTTCCCAAAATTGGTATATTCATCTATTTTTTTTTCATTAACATAAAATAAATCTCACGTACCCCCTGCAGTACTCCAACCTACCCCCATTTGAGAACCACTGCGTTCATCTATGGTAGGGCTAACCCATGCAGTGGTGGGGCTCAAGTCAGTATTTGCGATGTAATTACATACACGCTATATCTCTCCCCTTGACAGTGAAACGCCACGCGGGAGGTTTAGGTTATTTCCCTGTCTCAATCAAAATTGAACAGTATGAAATAAAACGGCACATTTGTCTTGAAGTAAATAAAAAGGGATCCCTGGGAACGTGACGTATGATAGTACACGTTGAAGATCCAATGGGGATACTGAATGGCGGTTCCGATTGATCTCATCAGTAATGCATGACGCAGCAGACCCAACGTTTCGTTGCTCTGATTGGCTGTAGGTCTATTCAAATTGCATTCGGAGGCATTTTGATCTGACCGCGGCCGCGCTGATATTAGAACGCCAGAGAATTTCCACACCTTTAGTGTATAAAACTCCCCCACTACTTAGACTATTCCTTGCACCCCTCTAACATAAGCCAGAATGGTCTCAACCATATTGCATCAGTAACGTGCACTTGTGTGTTGTGGACACGACCCGTATATTTTCGCAATCCGTGTTCTCCACATTTAGCATTTTGCTTATTATTAAATGTAATTTGCTTATTTTAACATCACTTTTCATGGTGGGGCTAAGGTGGGGTATGGCTGTAGACTACCCCAGCCATACCCTGGCGCCGCCACTGCCTCTCTCACACACTGTTCAAGTGTCTGCTTTCACTCGAGCTCCCATGCAACAGTTCACAGAAACCAATCAATTATTCTCAGAAATGTGGACCCCAGAGCGGGGACTCTTAATCCTCTCAGCCTGAGACCCAAATTGAGGACATTTAGACATCTTGAAACCTCAGGTTCATTAGGACACGTCAGGTTCATTAGGACATGTCAGATTCATTAGGACATGTCAGGTGCATTAGGACATGTTAGTGCTCCTGACAAGAGTAGAACAAAAACGTACCTAACACTCAAACAAAATGAATTCACAAACCCAGACTACATGCAGGGTTGGGAGGGTTACTCTAAATATGTTCTGTGTTACAACTAAACAAATGTAATCAGTGACTTAATCATGTATACAAGTAATGTAACCTGATTACTTTACGTTACTTCGGCATTAAGTCAACATCAAATGCAATACAGGAGAACATAAATATCAATAAGATGCTTTTTACTTAAGCGTATTATGTAAGACAACCGAACCATGCAACCTTAGACAAGAAGAAACCAACATATTTAGGATCAGAAAATATTTCATTTATAGGAAAACCTGCCTTTCGTGAAGCATATTCAGCCGATACCCCAACACTGAAACACATGATAGTGTCTCAACTTTACAAGATACAGGAACGATACTGTACAGGTGTGTAGTTAGGATCAAAAAACAAAGGTTAAGTACGAAGGCGCACCTGAGTGCATGTATGTCTTTGGACAGATTTTATAACCGCGAAGGCATCGCAGCCATGCAACCATGCAACCATGCAGCCATGCAAGATTCTGTCAAGAAACAATGTGTTGTTTAACAAGTTATGCAAATTGTATGTTAGACAACAGGACAATGTGACCTTCGAAAAGAAGAAACCAAGATATTTAGTATCAGAAATGATTTTATTTATAGGAAAACCTGTCTTTCATGAAGCATATTCACGCAGTAGCCCAACACTGAAACACGTGAGCACATACTACAGTCTAAAAAAGCAGAAATAAATCTGAGCTGACAGAAAATGCTTCATTTTAGTTTAACACACACAATTAAGCTCACACACACTATTTTATGAACGTATAGGTTCACCGGCTGAATTAAAAACAGAACAAATGAAGCAAAGAAAGTGAAAACCAGATCCAGGCAGTTGAAGCATAGATTCTCACGTAAAGTATTATCCCACAGAACAGCTGACAGAGAAGAGACAACATCTGATCCTTTACAAAACACACTATATGCTGTTTTTAGGTTTTTACTAACACTGTAATCCTGCTGGGATTATTAGAAAAGTAATAGGGTTTGATTCCCTCTTTGTTTAATGTAACTGTAAGAGAATACAGTTTCCTTTTTTCTGTATCCTCTTACATGTAATCCATGACTCCCTAAGCCTGTCTACATGCACATGAACACCTGCTGCTCCTGCCCACACATACTTTACAAACACGCCGTGTTCTTGGCACCGTGTGAGCTTCATGTGAGTCTGTTTCGTCTGAAACCTTTGTTTATTTATAGCTGTCTCTTTTGTCCTTCCTGGAGGTCTGACTCAGAAAGACGCTTTTACATTTAATCTGTTTCAATATCTCAAGATCAAACAACAACAGGGTTTGACGCAGCTGGAGAATGAGCGGGGAGGAGAGGGTTACTTTCAAGATGTGATTCTTTCCAATGACTAGTTACCTGTAGAAAGATGTAATCAGTAATTTTATCTGAGTATCACAATATAAAAGTAACCTGATTACTTTCTGTTACTTTAGGATTCCCTTTAACCCTCCTTCGTTCCCCCCCTTACTTTGGTGCTCGCGGTCAAATTTGACCGGTCCTGTTTTAACACAAAAACCATTAATCATCACCAAATGTCATTTAACACCCTTTCAAACTGTACATATTGTATCAGACTACTGGTATACATGAAACACTGCAGTAAATATACAAAGAACACACTGAACATGTATTGCGTGTGCCAGGTGTGATCCATGTGGGGGGATGGGCACATAAGAGCAGGAAATGTGTCAATAGGCGCTTTCACACTGCAGTACTTTTCCCACAAAGGTTCATCAGAACTTAGTTCATCAGAAGAACTAAGTACAGATCGCGTTCACACCGGAATAAGTCCCTGATGGAGGATTGGGCAAATGAAGCCGCTGACGTCACTTCTTCTTCTTCTGCTTTGGGTTTACTGGCTGGCCGCAAACAACTTCACGGCGTATACTGCCACCCAAAATCCCCGGCCGGAAGTCCCCGGAGTTAGGGACTGGCTTCAGTAGAAGCTGCTGGGACTCCCAGCAGCTTCTACTGAAGCCTTCCGAGTAAATCGCCAGAACGCCGACACCTCCTCATCTCCACCGCTCCCATGTTTTATTTTGTGTTGCTATAAGTTAGTCTCTGCGTTTCTGCGCTGGGCTAATGCTAATGCTAATAATGCTAATGCGAGGCGAGGATAATAAAATGGTGGCTTCACAACACTTTTTGGGAGTTTTACGGGGCGTGGTTTGCAATCCGCCCAGCCAGAAATATAGCTCTTTTCTCACAAGAGAGCCGCATGAGAGTCCCTGCTCTCTAGCAGGGACGGAAAAGGGGGTAAAAAGGTTCTCATTAACTAATTTTAGTTCCGGCGATTTTTGGTGTGAACGCGACATTTCGGAACTATATCGGAATTGTATATGTTCAAATGTCTACTGTGAAGGATATCATAAAGCCTTAATGCAATCAAATGTAAAACAAAAAAGTTATGATTGATGAAAGTAGTAAATCGGTCATATTTGACCCGAAGACAACAGGAGGGTAAAATCAAATGCAATACAAATAAGTATGTTGTACAAATCAATAAGATGTTTTTCACTTGTGTATTTCTGTAAGACAATGTGACCTTAGAAACCAAGATATTTAGGATAAAAAAATGTGGTATATTAAATTATAAGCTTGGCATAGTATAGTTTCTTAAATGCTGTTTTAGTTTAACAAGTGAATTCAATGCAAACACAGCATGTTTGTTGACTAAATCAGGTGTCCACCTACTGCCAAAAAGATCATTCAGGCAGTATGTCTACCAATAATAGAGGTCGATCTTTATTTTAAAACGTATTCTAAGGTTGTTAACCTGCTAGAAATCCAACAGTAATCTGATTACATCTTTCTTTATGTAACTGTAAGGGAATACTGTCACCTTGACATGTAAACAGTTACTCCCCAAACCTAAATTCAGGTTTGTAATATATAGGAAACGTATGGGTCAGGTTCAAACCCCACTGCAGTCAGCATGTCGTTGTGTCCCTGAAACACTTCACCCCAAATTGCTCCTGTGGGGATTGTCCACAGTATTGAGTATGTAAGTCGCTTTGGATAAAAGCTTCTAACATGTAACATGTCATTTAATAAAGGATAATCCTCTGCAATGTAAACGGATCACTTTGCCAGTAACCACAAGAAAATAAGGTTTTTGCAGGAGAAAAACTCATGAATAGAATATAATATTATTTATACATTAAGAAACAGCAGTACGGCTAGCTGCTTTACAAATAGAGCACACACAAAGGAAAACACAATATATTGACTATAACTCCCATAGACTGTACACTTTATTATACAATACGAAGTCAACGTACTGGATGACTACAGTCGATGTGTTTATAGCAAGTTTAAGGATGTACCTAATGTCTTTTTTTAAGATATTATTGTTTTGAATGAAGCTTCAGATGTCAGTCGTAACTAGAGATGTCCCGATCCAATCACGTGATCGGAGTTCGGAGCCGATCACGTGATTTTCAAAAGATCGGAACCCGGAGAAAAAAATCTGGGATCAGGATTTTTTTTTTTTTTTTTTTATAAAATATTTTTCTTATTTTATTTAATGTTACAAAACAAAAATGACCATGTTCATGTCTTAAAGTCATCCTGAGGCCTTATTTTTGGTTTAAAATTACACAAAATCCTGTATGTGTTGCTTCTTTGTTTTTTTTTTTGTATAGACCTGGTTGCTTATTTCTCTCAAATCTGGCAACAGAGTGGGCAGGGCGCAGTGTCTAATAGTAGCAGTAAGCTAACGAGAGGCTACGTTCAGCTGGTGACTCGGGAATTGGGTTACAGTTACAGTCTACGATCGGGACAGAGAAAATGTCAGGAGTTTGGAAGTATTATAACATTGAAAGTGAAGGCAGTGTAACAGCCAGATGCAATGTTTGCAAGGCGGAGACTTTTAAAAGGAAAGAGAAAGTGCCCCAGAACAGTGAAAAGGCCCAAAAAATAACAGCCAAGATAGCTGAATTCATCGCGTTGGATGAACAGCTGTTATCTCTTACCTTTTATTTCTCTTAATGCATTGCATAAAGATCTGATCGGGAAAAATCGGTATCGGCAGATTGTCAAAATCAAATGATCGGAATCGGATCGGGAGCAAAAAAAGGTGATCGGGACATCCCTAGTCGTAACATCTTATAAAATCATCCGTTTGTATTAAGTGATTCACCAGATTAAATAAGTAGTATCAGATTTTAACTGCACGACCATCATAGTCGAAATAATGTTCAAATAAAAACATCAAGGTGATATCTATAGAATGAATCTTTAATTGTTGTCTCTTTTCGGCACATTTTTACACTCGTTATGTGTGTAAGAAGTTGGAGAGACAGTCTGGAACCAAAACTTAACAAGAGCAGGATTTAAGAGGCGTATAATTAACACGATAAGAATATTTAAGTATTTGAAAATACAAAAAATAATAATAATAATAATATTAAATAAAAAAGAAATACAAATAAAATAAATTAAAACAATACATCCTCTCCCTTCCCAGGTCAATTAACACAGGACTGAATACAACCAGGGTCCCTCAGGGAGCTGAGTTAAGCTCCGGTGAGTTTCTGTCAGAGTTGCTGGAAGAAAACCAGTGTTCAGCAGTATTAAAAATACACACAAGTCATGTTTTATCACATGGTTCACCCCGGGAGGAAATGAGCGACAAGAGAATAAATATGCTTATTGAAGAAAGAAATGTCAAGCGCGAGATATGACTGTGTGGTGGAGGTTATGATGCTCAGAGAACAACTGGATCCATTCAGGACGAGCTGCAGGGTTTTTCTGGAGCCTTCCCACAGCTGAGCGTTTTCTTTCTCTACCTGTCAGCCTGCTTCTCTTTGTCCGGCGTTTCTTTTGTGAGACGAGCGATTCAGAGCCGGAGAGATCATCTGTCCCGCTGCTGAGCCAGTGTTGGGAGAGTAATGAAAAATTCACAATCGCAAAAAAGATCCTTTGCTGTATCGGTTTACCCTGTTCTCAGGGAAAGGGAGGCTAATTTCGTTTTTTGTGCAAAGCTACTTGCAAATGAATTAGTTCTCTCTCTCACCGTCACACACACACACACACACACACACACACACACACACACACACACACACACACACACACACACACACACACGCACTCGCACTCTTTGTGACATTTTGCCAGGACACGACCTCATTAGCACAAATGCTAAAACAAGTGCTAACCAGATTACAGGCATACTTGCCAACCTTTAGAACTCAGAAATCGGGAGCATTTTAAAATGCAAAATTTGGGGGGGGGGGGGGGGGAGGTGCTAGTGGATCGCCGGAGCTGTTAGATTAACATTAACATGCTTATTGTAGTTGTAAGTGCACTGCCTTGCGGCCTGTAGCACCGTCCTTGATGGAGCATATGTGTGGGCTGGACCTGTATTTTACAGGAAAGGAGTGAGCAGAGAGTAGAGTACTTGTCGATTCTTGTTCTGTTTTCTGTGAATATCTGCCTCACCCTCTCAGACTTTGAGTTGCGCGCGCTACTAAAGGGACGTGTTACCATGGAAACCAAACAATGGTGTAGCTCAGCGCCGTATAGATAGAAGTCTATAGTCAGTCTATAGTCAGTCTATACGGCGCTGGTGTAGCTTTATTAAAGTCCGAGTGGAAACAGTCGTGTGTAAATCTGATTTTGTCAGAAATCGGGAGAAATATGACCCCGGGAGGAAACCGGGAGAGGGCAATGAAATCGGGAGTCTCCCGCGAAAATCGGGAGGGTTGAGTATGATTACAGGCATTGTATTACATTTCGACATGAGTGTAAAAGGCTGCTTCAACCACAGTCTCACACCTATCACCTCCATCAGGGGCTTCAGTGGTACATCCTGGTACTTGGTAAGATATCGACCCAAGTAGTATTACAGTCAAACTTCTCCAGCTGCTCTTCTTCTTCTTCATTTGCTTATCTTTTCAGGTTTTGTAGGAGGTAGACCCTGAACATATTGCAAGTCTTTGCCACATAGAAAAAGACAGTCGCCATGTAACCATAAGTCATTGAACTGGGGAAGGAAAGCCAAACAGCCACGGGACAAACATGCAAACAAATTACTTATACACATCTTTTGGTGCTCACTAAGGAATCACATGTCTCTCTGTAGCTTCACCAATCAACTTTCCTATTCACTAGGAGAACGAAGAATGTTGATTTCCGTTTCTTTGTGTTTCCGCAGCATCCTGTTCGCAGACATCGAGGGTTTCACCAGCCTGGCGTCGCAGTGCACGGCGCAGGAGCTCGTGATGACGCTCAACGAACTGTTCGCCCGATTTGACAAACTGGCAGCGGTAAGAATATACATTGAACCTTATTTCATAGACAATAATGGTTTTTGAGAGTATTCGCCAATTACTCCTATCCAAATATCAAAGATACTTATGAGGAAAAGCAGAATGAATTTCCAGATTGATGGGACAGAAAATATAGAAATATAATTGACCACATCGAAGCCGATTCCTTTTCTCTTGTATTCATATTGAGGTAATCCAAAAGTAACAGAACTTTGAACAGAGCTTTTAAGGAGAGGAGCTGCATCTCAAATCTGGCCCACAAATGTGAACCACAGCTTCATAGATGCTGCGTTCATGAATATTGATTTTATTTTACTTCATGTAGAAGCGTCATTATTTTTCCAGCTAGTATTCAATGTCTGTCATTTGTTTTTGAAAGGTGAAGTAACGTGCTAATCAATATTCATGAGGGAAACAGGGCCAATGTCATGCCAGATATAACACACACACACACACACACACACACACACACACACACACACACACACACACACACACACACACACACACACACACACACACACACACACACACACACACACACACACACACACACAGTGCTCTTTACACAGTGGGTCTTTTTGTGTTTTCCCAGAGCAATGTGCTAGAGAGATACTCAGGTGATTATCATGAGACAGTGTTCCAATAAACCCCCCCCCCCCACACACACACACACACACACACACACACACACACACACACACACACACACACACACACACACACACACACACACACACACACACACACACACACACACACACACACACACACACGCCGCTGTGAGATCTTTAAGCTCTAAGGCTAATTTGTGAAATCAATGCTGAGATGCAACTCTTATAGAAATTCTGCTTTCCATGTATTTGTGTTTTATTGTTAGTTGCAAATATGTAATCATGATTAACCCCACATGCAGTTATTTAATTGTCTTTAATTATGTATTTGTTGAATTTCCATCCCTTATTTGTTTATCTGAAAAGTACAAAAAGAGATATATCAAATAGCGTTATATTATATTCTGTATATCCCTCATAAAACCATCCCAAATAAAATAAAAAACATAATTCGTTAATAATAACGAAACGATTGTAGTTATTGAGAACAAATATTAAAATAAAAGCTATATATTTAGCTATAGTTGTAATGTAGTATCAATCAAGCCAAATCTGTCAGTTAAATTATAATAATACTGCTACTACTAACAATAATAATACATTTTATTCAGAGTGCTTATCAAGTTAGTAAAACATACAAATAAATGTAATATAAAAAAATACATTTGTCTCTCCGCCTCCTCCTACAACAGCAAGTATTAAAGGGTGGATGAATGATGTGTAATATATTCAATATAAAGTCATTGTGTAAACCTCCCCTGTAGTGAATAAGCCAAGTCAAAGTCAACTTTACTGTCAATCTTCCAGTTTGTGTGTACAGACGGAGAGATCGAAAATACAGTTTCCCACAATCCCGAATACAAAAATATAAATATATATAAACATATGTATACAAATATGTACATACCTATTTATACATATGCACACACATTGAGACATAAATAAAAGCACAACAATCAATATATAGAAAATAACAGTCACTTCAATATCTTTGGGAAATGAACATTAGTGCATGATAAGTGGTTGTTCTCATCACCTGTGGTCCTCTCTCTCCCCTCAGGAGAACCACTGTCTGCGGATAAAGATCCTGGGCGATTGTTATTACTGCGTCTCCGGGCTCCCAGAGGCGCGAGCGGACCACGCCAGCTGCTGCGTGGAGATGGGGATGGACATGATCGAGGCCATCTCGTAAGTTACCCGGGGTTAAAGGGGCACTGCAATTAAAACGCCTAATTAGGTCAAATGGTGGGAAAGTTTATTTATACAGCAAGTGCTTTACAAAAATGAAAGACATTACGAGCATTAAGAAACATATTATATATATATATATACCGTATATATATATTATGAATAACAAAGGTACAAAGTTACAGTGCAGCGTGAGATGTGAATAGTTCAATTAAAAGCAGCGGCAAATAGAAAAGTCTTCAGCCTGGATTTAAAAGTACCGTAATTTTCGGACTATAAGCCGCACCTGAATATAAGCCGCAGCAGCGGCATACCACTCTCGGTTCCACTTTTACTTTTGCGCGCTACCTGTCTCACTCTTTTCCGGCCTCCAGCTTTTCCTACTGGAACCCGCCGCTTAAAGGTGGGGGTCCGCGGACCGGCCATAGAGCCCATAGAGTTAAAGGTGTTGGCCGTTAGCTGTAAAAATCCATAGATTAGCCGCACCGTTATATAAACCGCAGCGTCGAAAAATAGGGAAAAAGGCGCGGCTTATAGTCCGAAAATTACGGTAGTCAGAGTTGCAGCGGACCCGCAGGTTTCTGGGAGTTTGTTCCGGATGTTCGGAGCATAATAACTGAACGCTGCTTCTCCATACATGTAGTAATGGAAAATCTTGTCTCGAATCTGCTCTATTATATAGACTTCTTTGTATTTTTGTATTTGATTCGATATGTTGCATTGTTGGAGGAGCTCCACTACCCACTACTGCTGACGTTATTCATTCATCCATTGTCTCTGATGTGTTTCCTCAGGCTGGTACGTGAGGTCACCGGGGTGAACGTGAACATGCGAGTGGGCATCCACAGCGGCAGGGTGCATTGTGGGGTGCTGGGACTCAGGAAGTGGCAGTTTGACGTCTGGTCCAATGACGTCACGTTAGCCAATCACATGGAGGCCGGGGGCCAAGCTGGGTATGAGTGTGCAACTTTAAAATGACTACAAACCTGCGGAAACATGTACATTTACAGAGGTGTTTATGTGTCTTTTTTTTCAGACGAATCCATATCACCAAGTCCACTTTGAATTATCTGAATGGAGACTACGATGTGGAGGAAGGATCAGGGGGAGACAGGAACGCCTACCTGAAGAAGAACAACATAGAAACCTTCCTCATTGTGGGCTGCAGTCAGAAAAGGGTACGCTACTCAATATTGTCTGAAACTTAACATTTGTGCTGATTTGTAGTTGATTTTATACAAAGCATTACATGATGTTTAATAACTTGGCTTGTCATTTGAGTCAATGAGTCATTTTTAACCATTAAAATCATTGGATGATTAAAACACGATAGAAACTTCTAAATGTGTACGACATCTCTAATTAAGCTGTGTTTTAATCTGAAACTGAGGGCTGACGGTACATGACCCTCTCTGTAGGGGTTGAATTAGTCTGAAGCAAAGTACGTGACATCTTCTATTACCCTACTCAGCAAAGTTGATTACTCCATTCTGATTGGTCAATTTGGACATTCCGTCACGTTGTTAATTATCGCTAACAGACCGCTGCTAAGGAGGATCAAGGGACTATTTGCAGTCATATCAATCTGCAGAAAGTCCAGTCGATTTAACGTCAGCTGTGGACAACAAACAAAAAATGCACTTTTTTTTTTGTGGGGAGCACGAAACTTTGGATTGATGATGGCCCCAGTAAAGAAAAGAAAAACAGAGCAAGAGAAGAGAGCAAAAAGGTTAATAGACAGAGCATTACACTTCGGAGAAATCCACAGAAGAAGACAAACAGGAAGTAAAAACTAACGGGAACAGCAGAAGGAGACAGACAGGAAGTAAACAGTAAAGGGAACAGCAGAAGAAGACAGACAGGAAGTAAACACTAACGGGAACAGCAGAAGGAGACAAACAGGAAGTAAACATTAAAGGGAACAGCAGAAGGAGAACGACAAGAAGTAAACAGTAAAGGGGACAGCAGAAGAAGACAAACAGGAAGTAAACACTAACGGGAACAGCAGAAGGAGACAGACAAGAAGTAAACAGTAAAGGGAACAGCAGAAGAAGACAGACAGACAGGAAGTAAACAGTAAAGGGAACAGCAGAAGAAGACAAACAGGAAGTAAACACTAACGGGAACAACAGAAGGAGACAGACAAGAAGTAAACAGTAAAGGGAACAGCAGAAGAAGACAGACAGGAAGTAAACAGTAAAGGAAACAGCAGAAGAAGACAGACAGGAAGTAAACAGTAAAGGGAACAGCAGAAGAAGACAAACAGGAAGTAAACACTAACGGGAACAACAGAAGAAGACAGACAGGAAGTAAACAGTAAAGGGAACAGCAGAAGAAGACAAACAGGAAGTAAACACTAACGGGAACAACAGAAGGAGACAGACAAGAAGTAAACAGTAAAGGGAACAGCAGAAGAAGACAGACAGGAAGTAAACAGTAAAGGGAACAGCAGAAGAAGACAGACAGGAAGTAAACAGTAAAGGGAACAGCAGAAGAAGACAGACAGGAAGTAAACACTAACGGGAACAGCAGAAGGAGACAAACAGGAAGTAAACATTAAAGGGAACAGCAGAAGGAGAACGACAAGAAGTAAACAGTAAAGGGGACAGCAGAAGAAGACAAACAGGAAGTAAACACTAACGGGAACAGCAGAAGGAGACAGACAAGAAGTAAACAGTAAAGGGAACAGCAGAAGAAGACAGACAGGAAGTAAACAGTAAAGGGAACAGCAGAAGAAGACAAACAGGAAGTAAACACTAACGGGAACAACAGAAGGAGACAGACAAGAAGTAAACAGTAAAGGGAACAGCAGAAGAAGACAGACAGGAAGTAAACAGTAAAGGGAACAGCAGAAGAAGACAGACAGGAAGTAAACACTAACGGGAACAGCAGAAGGAGACAAACAGGAAGTAAACAGTAAAGGGAACAGTAGAAAAAGACAAACAGCAAGTAAACACTAACGGGAACAGCAGAAGGAGACAGACAGGAAATAAACACTAACGGGAACAGCAGAAGAAGACAGACAGGAAGTAAACACTAAGTACAAACTAACGTGAACACAGTATGGGCTCTTTAGTGTTTAAAGATTGATTAATGGAAAAATAAATTGTGAACAGACTTGAACAGTTACAGAAAACCTTGATCAGTTCTGCCTTCATTTTAAGTTACGTTATCCCTTTCTTAAACATCATCACAGGTAGAACTAAGAGTCTATCTACACACAGCCAGTCCATGTTGCTCATATCATTGTTTATACCCTGCGCTTCTGTCCATGTGACCAGTTAGTCCCACACTCTTGTTTATGACTGTTATCAGCTGTCTGTCCTGCAGCAGTATCACAAGCTGGGAGTATAGATAGCGCCTCATGTGAAGTGAAATCTTCCTCTCTTTCTCTGAGACAGAGGGGGGGATTGTACAGTCTGATCTTTAAAGTACATCCTAGAGCAAGTGTGTGATTTGAATGATAGGAAGCATCACAAGCAGAAAAGGATTGAGTTTAAAATGTGTGAATATGAAGGACTGATTGTTCGCACATATTTAAATAAATAACGTGAAGCAAACGATCAACCAATCAAATACAAAAATTGAGATTAATATGCAACTTAGCATCATGATTTGCACATGATTCAACACCACAGTTTGTGCTAAGGATCAGCTGTTTCCATGCAAACAGAAGAGCTTCACATCCAGAATAGTGAACAGGAGCATTGATTAACAGCATGGTATCGTATCGTGTAGTTTTCTAATGTATTTCGAAGATATTGCTAGAATGTTCCCACAGCAGGCCGCTCCTCCGCTCCCTTCACTGGCTTCCAGTAACTGCTAGAATCCACTTCAAGACACTGGTACTTGCGTACCATGCTGTGAATGGATCTGGCCCTTCCTACATCCAGGACATGGTTAAACCGTACACCCCAGCACGTGCACTCCGCTCTGCATCAGCCAAACAGCTCGCTGCACCCGCACTGCGAGGGGGACCCAAGTTCCCATCAGCAAAAACACGTGGGTTTGCTATCCTGGCTCCAAAATGGTGGAATGAGCTCCCCATTGAAATCAGGACAGCAGAAAGCTTACACATCTTCTTCAAACTGAAAACTCATCTCTTTGGACTCCACTTTGAGCGATAGAATTACTAACAAATCACTTATATACAAATAAAGGACTGGCTTATCTAAAGCCAGTTGAGTAGCACTTGAAATGTTTGGCTCTATGAAACCTGATGTACTTCTATGATTCTGTTTTCTTCACGTTTGTATGTTCTTGGTCGAATGTACTTATTGTAAGTCGCTTTGGCTAAAAGCCTCAACTAAATGTAATGGAATAACTTTTTCTTCTTCTGAGCTTTCACGATGTTAGTTTTGTCACTGGAGGTGAACACAGACTTTCATGAGCTTTAAGAATTACAAATAAGTCTCTATTGACTTCCATGGTCTTACAACTACACATGTAAGTAAAGACCAATTAAAAACAAATACTAATTTGACAACATAATTTACTGTATCAGTTATCGAAGAAGATCCGAACTAATTGACCCACTTTAAAAAGCAACAAATGCATAAAATTACAAAATATAAGTGGTTCAAAAGTGTACAAACGCACAGTAATTATACTCGTTGACTATCGCCCAATGGATGTAGACAGATCATATGAATCATCATATTTCAGTAGCTGCATGATTGTTAGCTAATCAAAACACTATGAAAACATTTGTGGCTGTAATTAAAGTCTATCTTTTGACTGAGATGTAAGTGTTTCTATACCCTTGTATCTTTATTCCCTACAGAAGGAGGGAAAGGCGATGAAAGCCAATTTACTGCTTCAATGTCTTTTTGAATTGCCTTCTTTTCATTTCATTTATTTACTTGTATTGTGTCTAAATGCTTGTGTAAAGCACTTTGAATTGCCTTTTGGGATCAAATGTGCTTAATAAATAAACCAACCTTAATGAATGTATATCCTTATTCCCTACAGAAAGATGAGAAGGCGATGATAGCCAAGATGAATCGACAGAGAGCAAACTCTGTGACGCACAACAGCGGCCATTGGACGGACAGACCGTTCTACAACCATCTGGGCGGGAACCAGGTGTCCAAGGAGATGAAGAGGATGGTGAGGAAGGATTTTAAAAAGTGTCCTGACCTTCTGCTCTGGAGGGGCTGCTAATATAGTAACTGTATTATCATAATGCCACTACCAATGCCACTTGGTGATGAAGCCAACACATTGTTAATACCCAGAATCCTATGATCTGCGGTCATGATAAGCAGCTGTGACTCAACCTGGTCTTCATTCAGAGGTATGATACCAGAGGCTCTCTGCAGAGATGGCAGAAGTACACACATCCTTTACTCAAGTAGAAGTACATATACTCGTGTTTAAAAATACTCTGGTGAAAGTAGAAGTACTGACTAAACTTCTTTACTCAAGTCAAAGTAAAGAGGCTTTGAAATGTACTTCAGTAAAAAGTACCCATAACTAGCAGCTGTTTTAAAGAGTACCTGACCTCCCTTTATATTAATAGAACAATAATGTCATTGTTAGCTAATGAATGTTTCCATGCTGAACAACGGCAACATGACAACGTTTTCATTGGTCCCTCTTCTTTAGAGAAGACCAGGAAATGATGGATACACGGATCGTGTTCAAATCAATAGGCACGCAATGACTCTAAATAATAATGATCACGCCACCAAACACACATTCAGACTAAAGGAACCAGCCTGTTTGGGAAATGAGAGAAGTAGAAAGTACAGGTATTTGTGTTCAACATGTGAGAAGTAGAAAGTACAGGTATTTGAGTTCAACATGTAAGAAGTAGAAAGTACAAAGTTGTCAGAAAAATAAGTAGTGGAGTAAAGCACTGAAACAAGAAGTACAGTAACGAAGTATTTGTACTCCACTACTTCCCACCTCTGGCTCTCAGAGGCACTCAAAGCAACATGTAGGCGACGACCAAAACACCTTGTTGGTCTGCTGCTGCTGCAAGGAATAAAAAAAGACCCCCAACCCTTCTCTAAAGCTTGACCAGATTCATTTTCATTTAAGTGCTGTAGCTCTCTGACTCACTCAGTGAATGGATATACACACACACACACACACACACACACACACACACACACACACACACACACACACACACACACACACACACACACACACACACACACACACACACACACACACACACACACACACACACACACACACACACACACACACACACACACACACACACACCGTTGTTTTTGGTTTATTCTCATATCATCAGTCCACCCACCTCTCTGTCATTCTATAATGAGGAAGAGTGTTCAAAAAAGGTTGGTCCACATCCACAGTACTTTTTAAGTTTGACTTTTACCTTAAAAAATAATCTGTTTAGAGCAGTAACAAGAGGGTCACATAGTAGGAAGGTCTGTCTGCACTATGAATGAGTTCTTAGTTTGTGTAATTCAAAGTTTTTACTTCCATATTTACAATACTTCACGGTCATCTGTATATTTATCTTACTCTCTAGTGCTGGTTTATTTCTATTTTGAGATGTTTCTATTTTAGAATTGTTTATTCCTACTCTTTTAATTTGTTGTTATTTGCATTGCCTTGTTTTGTTTTATGCTGCTGCAACAAAAACAATGTTCCCAAATTGGGATTAATAAAGTACATCTTATTTTATCTTAAATAAAGTGTAGGAGAAGCTCAGCTTGTGTAACTCAAAGCCTGCGCTACACCTTAGGAACGTGGAGTTTAAAAGAAGGAAGCATCAACCAGAGAGAGAATTGCATTGTGGGCCTTGTAGTTTTCAACAGAATATTTCAATAGGAACTTAAAAATATGATATCTCAGACTCCAGCTGTTCTGTGTTTGTCCAGAAGAGGGAGCTAGAGCGGTGCGTTAGATTCAAAGTCAGGCCTAAATACAAGGATTTCATTCAGTGCCGGATGTATGAGTATAATCCGGTATAATCCAAATAAAGGGAACCGTTATAATACTTTTAAAGGAATGCATACCAGTTTTTGAACAAAGCAGAAGCTCCTTGATCAAAATGTAGGATTATTGAATTGGAATTATTGGTGAACGATGATGATAACCTCACCTTTCTGAAACTAAGGACATAAGTTGCTAACATTGACTTCATCACTAGAGTGTGTGCAATTTACTTTCTCCTTGTTTATCCTGGAATGAACCTTTTGGGGAAATAAAAAGTAAACCTCATCCTCTTTGTCTCTGCTCAGCGCTGCAACCTCTATTGTTTCATCTTTTTCTTCTGTCACTTGTTGTGTCTGAATCTGTTCTGAAACATCCCTCTCATATAATTGCTTGTTAGCCACAGTCTGTGTTTCCTGCTGAGCTGAGCTGAGAGTGGGAAAGATAGAAATAGAGTGGCGACAATGTTCAGCCCAGTTTGACGCCAATATCTTTTTTTAGCCCAACACCTTGTGGATTTCTTTCCTGCTGACTTGCTTCAAGCTACAGGAAACCTTTCTCTGATTAATTTCCATTTCTCAGACTAGTTATTATGTTGTCAGACATCCAATTTCCTGCATTAGAGTGCCAGCATTAAAATGTGCCAATTATTATTGATTAGAATGAACGGTTGTCCAATCAGAGGCCTGAGAAAAGCTAATTTTTCAATCAAGAAACACAATATCTCGGAGATTAAAGTGATTTATAGCGATGGTTATAGCACCATAAAAGCTAAATGCTGTTGTTTATATATTTGTTATTAAATTAAATGATATGAATGTTCACTGTAGCGTCACTGTAGAAGCTCCCGCTGGGCCGCAGCTGTCAATTATGTGTCATATTAATTCATCTGTCTATTCTTCATGCCTTGGCTATTCTCTATTTATTATCTTGTCTAAAATACGTCAGAAATAACATTTGAAATGCTCATCACAAGTCACAGAGCCCAAAGGGAACTTGGTACTAAAGTCTAATGCATTTACAGTGAGAAATAAACCAGAGAAAATCAACAAATTAATGTTTTAGACTCTTATAACCGGACTTTTTATGTATTTCTACTTTATTATTTGCTGTTTGTGGATATATTTCATCAATTAGAGATTTTTTCCTTTTTTGAATTAGAAGTGAGTCCAGTCTAGTTTAATAAAGGTATTGATTCAGGTTTTGACTGTTTAAGTTTTTACCTCTAGCTAATCCTCTCTGTTTTCTATCCTGCAGGGCTTTGAAGACCCTAAAGACAAGTGAGTAAAAACAGTTTCTCAACTTTAAAGTGTCTCATCCTGCTCTGTGATTTGTCTGAGGGTGCGTCTCACTTCGGTTGTTTTTCATTACCTCGGGCTCGGTATCACCGGAACTTGATTTGTCTGCGCCATCTTGAGTAGCGTCCCAGTGGCCTTATTTGTGTCGGAGGATTCGGGGAGTGATAACGGAGGAGCGATAATCGAGGAACTACCGGACCATCCTCCGGTGAAATCCTCAGACACACGCCCCGCCCCCTTACTGTGTATCGCTCACTGATTGGACGATGCCGCGCATGCACTGATCTGGCTGCTGTCAGACGATCAGCTCTGCGGACAAACGTCGCTTCACGCTCCGGAGGAAACAACGTCCCATTGCTCTTAAAACTCATTTCCCTGCTTCTTGTGGTTTCCTTGACGACGCAAGAAATCCATTTAACTGAAGTGAGATGCAGCCTGGGTGAATCTGGCGTTATGCTTATCGTAAATGAGAAAAAAAGAAATATAACATATTTTGACATCGGAGCACTTTCAAATCTCATTTTGCACATCGACAAATACACAGTCATTCAGTACCAGTTGGTTTTCCCTAATTTCACAAAGTACTGTCCTCGAGATGTATTATTTATCGGTAGCTAAAGGTTGTTGGTTTGTCTAGTTGTATGCCAAATTAAGAACTCCTTGAAGTAGTAAAGGGGAACAGACTCCCACTCCCATTATCACTGTTAGCAGGACATTAGCTGATAAGTGCCGTTCAAAACCGGGCAGGAGAGATTCAATCAATAGAAACGACTCTTTGCTGATTCTCTTATTAATCCAAAAAGAAACTGCGGAGTCTTTTGAGAAGGAGGGGAGTCAGGATGTTTCAGGTCAATTGCCTCTTTTCACTTAGCATATGATTAGCTAAATGATAATGCACCTCAGGGCGGAGTGTTAGCCCGATAAATGGTTTGAAGTTGTTCCTACCTTGTGAGAAGAGAATTAGCTTTTTGAGTAGAAAAGTTAAGTTCCAGGACGAGGACAGTTTTTTCACTCCTGAGATTTTAAAGGTCACCTATTATACAAAATCCTCTTCTTCATGTCCCTTCTACATCAACATGTGTCCCCTCTTCTTCATCAACATGTGTCCCCTCTTCTTCATCAACATGTGTCCCCTCTTCTTCATGTCCCTTCTACATCAACATGTGTCCCCTGTTCTTCATGTCTCTTCTACATCAACATGTGTCCCCTCTTCTTCATGTCTCTTCTACATCAACATGTGTCCCCTGTTCTTCATGTCTCTTCTACATCAACATGTGTCCCCTCTTCTTCATGTCTCTTCTACATCAACATGTGTCCCCTCTTCCTCATGTCTCTTCTACATCAACATGTGTCCCCTCTTCTTCATGTCTCTTCTACATCAACATGTGTCCCCTGTTCTTCATGTCTCTTCTACATCAACATGTGTCCCCTCTTCTTCATGTCTCTTCTACATCAACATGTGTCCCCTGTTCTTCATGTCTCTTCTACATCAACATGTGTCCTCTCTTCTTCATGTCTCTTCTACATCAACATGTGTCCCCTCTGTGTAAAGAGACTCTGAAAGTTTCAGGAACAAAGATTCTCTCTCTTTTTGAACCATTTCTATAAAAACCTGTCTGAAAATGAGCTGATCAGATTTTGGCCACTTTATGATGTCATAACGATGTTTTGTCTTTTGTAACCATTAGCCAATCAGCAAACAAGGTAACCCCCCCCCCCCCCCCCCCCCTCTTATCACCTGAATCTCCTCCTAGAGCACCATTGAGTTCTTTTTAACCAAATGTCTCTCAGAGGGGCGTGGGGAGGGGCTCCTTATTTTCATCTAAAGTAACAGACAGAGAATCAGCACTTTGGAAGCAGGGCTGAAACAGAGGGGATTATGGGTAATGCTGCAATGATCTGTTTGGTGTTTCAGCCAATCAGAGACAGGCTCTGTATATATCTGAGACCTATAACATATTGATGAAAAACAGTATAATAGGGGAACCTTAATGTCACCTCGTCTCATCTTGTGTCCTTCAGACATTTCAATTTCAGAAACACACAAGAAAACCTGAACCCAGAGGACGAGGTGGACGAGTTCCTGGGCCGCGCCATCGACGCCCGCAGCATCGACCGCCTGCGCTCCGAACACGTCAAGAAGTTCCTGCTCACCTTCAGAGAGCCCGACCTGGAGAAGAAGGTAAGGACACACACACACACACACACACACACACACACACACACACACACACACACACACACACACACACACACACACACACACACACACACACACACACACACACACACACACACACACACAGCAAATAAAAGAGAGCACATAATTGGCCGTGACAAGCAATCTTCCCCGTGCAAGAAGCTCTTCCCCCGCCGCTCGCTTTTCTCTGTCCCTCGAGGAAGTCAGTCAAAGTGTAACAGAGGAACGGGGGTTTAAAGAGGGAAGAGACGCTGCTAAAGGGATGTGAAATATTTCAGACAGTGAAGGACAGGCTGAGATGAGGTCAGAGCTCGGCTCGCTGCAAAAGACTTTTGGGGAGAAGGAGAAGGAGGAGAAGTGTCTTCACATTTCAAACGGAGGAGGATATGGTCAGGAGTGTCAGAAAGTTAAAAAGGCCTTATTCGGTTTTTTGGGAGTTTTTCTCGTTATTTAGGTTTTTGTACAAGTACAGGGTCTGCAAAGGCTAAAATGAGTTTCTCTCCCACATGAAAGCATGTCCTAGTAGAGACACTGAATACTAATATAAACCTGAACATGATCAAGACGTCCCCTAAAGCAGGGGTTCCCAAACGTTTCACTCTCGCGGGAATATCTCCGCAATGGAGCGAGCTTAAAGGTGGGGTCGGTCATTTTGGAGAAAGCAGCTCGAGTGCGCTAGAATTTGAAAATACACAACCGGAACAAATCTGCCACTTCCTTACAGAGCCCCTCCCCCAACACACACATGACCAATGAGGGCACGAGATAAGTTTGTGCACGAGATGAAAGGCTGACAGGCAGGTAGGCCATCCAGTTATTTTAGCCGGGCCGGCTCAGATGATTGGTCGTGCTTTTTACAGCGCCACGGCTTCCACAGATGACATGTTTTATGGATTTATTGTCAAAGCACTTCAGATATTCATTGCTATCGGATGTTAAGAGCATTCCATGGAATATAACAACAAGTGTATCTCGAGTCGGTTTCTCAAACGTACCTACCCCACCTTTAAATTTCCAGCGCAAGACCTTCTTCAAACATGTTGCCACTTGTTTGTACCATTTTCTGGCGATTAGTAATCTGTTCTGGAAAAACGATTTTTTTTTTTTTTAGGATTTCAAGAAGCATATAGAACAAACAATGGATATATTTTATGAACATGTATCCATGCTGGAAGTAGATTTAGATGTGTTAGGAGTGAGATAGAGATTATTATCTAATATGCATCCAATGAGGCATTGCATGAAGTCTGTCGATGATCAGAGGCGGTTGTTGGGGCTGCAAAAACGTTTTTTTATTTTTGTTTTGTAGACAGACCGTGCAGGCTAGCCCGACGGTCACCAAGGTTCATGTTTTAATAGCATTTTACAACAAAAGCCCAGGCGAGCCTAACGTGAAGAAATGGCTCAGACCTCAGAGAGTTGAACCTGGGCCTGCGACCATAGTTTTACTGTATTTGGCTTTGACAATCCACAGCGGAGGTTTGTGTCGTACTACATGCGGTGTTTGAATATCTCTCAGTAGCCAACGATCTGTGAGTCTGTTGGCTCGGACATAAACTCCGTAATAAATGTAGTCTACATTTCATACAGTGAGAGGTGTAAAACCTGCGAGCATTTTAAATCGCATTTGAACAAAATGCTTATATAATCTGTAGTTGTGTTTGTATTGTTGATTTATTGTGTGAACGAGGCGATCCAGAGAAGGTTAAGCTGTCATTATTAGGCTGTTATGTAGTGTTGCAGTGGGAAGCAGGCCTATTGTTTTGGGGTATTTGAGGAGTTAGGTGGTCCTTGAGTGTTTTTCTATTGGTTAAGTGTCCTTGATTTGAAAAAGTTTGAGAAACACTGCGCTAGTGGATTATCAATGGGGGGAGCCTCGCTGCGGGGAAATTATACAGATGGCCAGTCCGCCCCTGAAACATGTCTATGCACACGTTATTATTAATAACAATTATAAAAAGCTTTTAAAACTCCCAAAGCGACCCCCACTTTGGGAACCCCTGCCCTAAAGTATTCCACCATACTTCAAACCTGCACTGACCTCACTCTTTCTCTCATGGTGCAAACACATTGACATTAAGCAACCAGTCATGCCAACATTAATTACACAGCTTTTCAGTTGAACAGTATTGTAATATAATATTTGAACTGTACTATATACTATTTTATGGACCTGTACTTCAATCTGTTTTATAATGGTTTGTGTGATAGAGATGATGCAATGTTATTAGTGTGTGTTAATTGTTGTGTACCTACCGACTGCAGATGGAAATGTGCTATTCGCTAAATTCTGGCATCTCTCTTCTCTTTTCTGAGACTAATGTATTTGTATGCCTGGTCCTTGTTCAAGTAATTCAATCAAATCAAATAACCATCTGTTCCTGCCCTGACCTCCCAAAGCCTTTTTATACACATTTGCACATTTCATGGCTTTATTTGACTGATCTTTCAAAGAGACGAATGGGCTTTGCTTTCAGAGGGACACGTTTTAAATACATAGATGTTTAAATGTTAACCCCCCCCCCTCTTGTTCCCTCCTCAGTACTCCAAACAGGTGGACTCCAGGTTCGGGGCGTACGTTGCCTGCGCCTCCCTCGTCTTCCTCTTCATCTGCTTCATCCAGATCGTCATCGTGCCATCGTGAGTCATCTCTTTGAAAAACTACACCATAAAATGCATAATGAATACACGTGTAAAAGGACACTCTCCCCGTGTGCAGCTCCAGTCTGATGATCGGCTTCTTCACCACTGGCCTCGTCATCCTCACCGCCGTCATGTTCGTCTCCACCGTGTACTGCTGCTTCGGGGTGAGTGTCCTCGGATTGATTCTAGATAATGGCAGCCATGTATACATTTAAACGTAACGGGCTCTTGACCTCATAGCAAGTTCTTTCAGATAAGAGTTTCTAACTAAGTTCCTTATTGCAAAGTGCAGATGGCACCACTCACGAGTCAAAAATACACATCTCATAACCCCTTCTCACGAAAGGCCAGAGATTTAATAAACATATTTTATACATATTTAGGAAACGGTATTTCGATCTCTGTCTGTACACAAACTGAACGATTGACAATAAAGTTGACTTTGACTTCAATGAGAAGGTGTTATAGTGTTAGGTCAGTTTGATGGTGTGTATTACAGCAGTGCTTCTCAAACTGTTTTCAGTAATGTACCCCCTGACCGACCCCGAAAGTTTTTGATCGAAAAAGCCTATATAAATAATTACAATATAGTGATGTTCCCTCAGTGTGTGATGTATTAGCTCCTTTGTGGTATGCATTACAACAAACTAAGAATATTTTTATCTTCAGGCATACAAAAAAATAACATAACGCTTTTATAAAACAGATTTTCAATTTAAGTAATATGTTATTGTGAAAAACCATGCATTGTATTTTTTTAATACATTTAAAAAAAAAAAAAAATTTAAAATATAAATCTCACGTACCCCCTGCAGTACCCCAACGTACCCCCAGGGGTCCGCGTACCCCCGTTTGAGAATCACTGTATTACAGTACGGTAGAAATTGATATGATCAGTCATCTGTGAGATCGTGCAAAGATCTTTCTGCCATTGTTAGCAAACAATTTGTAACATAGAGAAGCGTAATGCAATGCATGTTTTAATTTGTATCTAACACTTCCTGCTCTGCCCCCCCCGCCCCCCCTGCTCTCAGCTGTTTCCCGTCCCTCTGCAGACGCTCTCTAAGAGGATTGTGCAGTCCAGACTGAACAGCACCCTGGTGGGCGTCTTCACCATCATCATCGTCTTTCTTTCTGCCTTCATCAATATTGTAAGTTAAGACCATTAAAGGTCACCTATTGTGCAAAATCCTCTTCCGATGTTTTGTCTTGTGTAACCATTAGCCAATCACCAACCAAGGTAACCCCCCCCCCCCCCCACCACCACCTTATCACCTGAATATCCTCCTAGAGCACCATTGAGTTCTTTGTAACCAAATCTCTCTCAGAGGGGCGTGGGGAGGGGCTCCTTATTTTCATCTAAAGTAACAGACAGAGAATCAGCACTTTGGAAACAGGGCTGAAACAGAGGGGATTATGGGTAATGCTGCAATGATCTGTTTGGTGTTTGAAGCCAAACACTTCAGAGACATGTTTTGTATATATCTGAGACCTGTGATATATTGATGAAAAACAGTATGATAGGGGACCTTGGGCCTAAAACAACTGAACATGTCTCCTCTTGTGCCTGCTTCAGTTCACCTGCAGCAGCCTGGACCTGCGCAGCTGCATCCGGGATGAGCTGCACATCAATCTCTCCGCGGTGAACGCCTGCCACGCTCACCTGCTCAACTACAGCCTGGACGCCCAGCACAAGTCCTTCGGAGAGGACCCCCTCATCTGCAGCTTCCCTGAGGTACAAGACTTCATACCCATACCCAAATCTCTTAAAAAGGGGCTGCAACGGATCTGATACAGACTGATCCAGATTTGAACACTTCTATGACGTCACAAAAGTGGCGCTACGGCTATTGGGCCAACTCCACCAATCAGGAGGAGACAGCCACGGACATTGCCGTTGGAAAGTGCTGGAGACGCTGTAGTACATATGCCAGGCCTGTAGATGGTGCTGTTCTCACAGAATCAGCCCATGCAAAGACAGTGTTAAATTGAGCGAAATGAGAAATGGCTAAAATACATGATCTGTTTGGTATTTAGAAAAATAAAAAGTATAAATATGCCTTATATAGGTATGGTCCTACACTATATTATTCAAATAT
>NC_136904.1:90809470-90989470 GCF_949606895.1 Notothenia rossii
CCATGGACAGCAACACAGACTGAATGAAGGGGCGTTGGGAGGAAGAAGAGGTACTACATCACGACGAGATTTCAGCACACTGGTGGCAAAACATGAACATATCACAGCCTCATAGCAGACTCAATGGTTCAGTAATACTAATTGGTTAATTAACTTAAACAGCAGGAACTAAAAACGACGACGGTTTGACAGAGAAAATACGTTTATGCTAGATAGCTTAGCATGGCATAGAAGCTAAGAAGCAACGTTAGCTTTGTTTACACCCGTTTTCAAAACTACTCCGATCTACACGTTTCATGTGTTGAACAGTTTGTCTAAAATGTAAGCATCCAGTGTATATAATAATAAAACTAGCAAACACCAGACCTTGTTAGCCAGCTAGTCACTGTTAGCGGCTAACTGCATTAGCTTTTTCACTAACGTTTCCTTACAGCTAACGTTAGCAGCTAACAGCTAGCTCCTCTGTGAACCTTAAACTCCGTAGAAAGTTAAAATGAAAAACAACACATGTCAGACAGAGTGGGGTATTAAGTGAAGTATTTAACACCTACCTAAACGATTGTTGCATCCTGTGCTAATCTATGATAGAGCAGATGTTACATTTAGCAAAGAGCAGAGCAGCTAGCAGGTCTGTTTACGTGGCTGCTCGCTGTGCATTGTGGGTAATGTGGGCAATGTGGGCATGTATCACAGATTATTGATTTTTTAAAGATGCCACATTTGAATTAAAACAACATTCTGATCTAAAGTTTTGTTCTGAGATTTCCTGAAGACATCTTTTTAATTTAATTAAAATATATATATTTTTTATTTTTCTCATAATTCTGACTTTTACCTCAGATATTTTACTTTTTTTTCTGAATTCTGAGATTAAAGTGAGAACTAAATTCTGTTAAACGTTTTATCACATCTTGAAAAATAATTGCCATGTGGCCCTAATCCTCTTCCGTAGTTCTAAAGCTATCTGGATCTGTATACATGGACCTACCCATCAACCATGTTACTATATTTGTAGATTTAACTTCGATAATATAATATATTTTGAACTTCTACAGGGAACATTTCTTCTTTTGAAATTAAAATTATAACAGCAGAATAAAAAAAATGCTATTTTTTATCTTACAATGACCACCACTTTGTCTAAATTGTCTTATATTTTACATAATTATGTATAATTGACTTATTTTTCTATTTGTACATATGTTTTTGTGTTGCTGTAACATCTGAATATCCTCTCTGGGGATCAGTAAAGTTATATTATATTATGTACTGTTATGTTATATTATAATATGTAATTATGTTATTATGCTAATTGTTACATTTTGATTACATATAAATAAAAAACAATTTATTTTAAATTAAAATAATACAAATATATACATTTTATTATACATCCCACAGCCAATGGAAATATGAGCATTAAAAAACCTCAAAATAATATTAAACTCAAGGTCATCTCAAACTGTAGAGATTGCACAGTCAGTGTCATAAAGCTCTCCGTATTTACCACACAGGACAGCATAACACAAAACACCCACGAACAAGAGAGACAGTGCACGCTGGTAAAAGAGATAATGAACTGTAGAAAATACATTATATTAAAACTTCTATTAGACATGTTAGGTCCAACAAGGTGGGTTCACAGTAAATACTTTTCTACCGCAGTATATTTCCCTCTATAACGGAGCTTGTTAATATTCATGAGCTCATTAACTTTATGATAGATTCTTCATAATTTACATTTTCATTATCTTTTTATTCTTTCCTCTCTCTCTGCTCCAGTTGCTACTTTCCCACTGAAAGCTGGCAACAAATGAGCCGCTCTCCGAAGCATCTGAGACCAACATTTTTTTCATGTTAAAATTAAAATAACATAAAGTATGAATAATGAGTACCCAGAGCCTGCAGAGCATGTGTGCTCCACACAGACCTGAACTAGGCCATCTACTGACATCAGCTTGTTCTCCTGCTATTTTCATACGTTTCTCTTTTGAATATGGAAGAAAAGCATCTGTGGCGAGAAGAAAAAACAAAACAGGGATGGTTAGTGGCCTCATCTTTCATACATGCCCATACAATCTCCCTGTAGCTCAAAAGTGTGTGTGTGTGTGTGTGTGTGTGTGTGTGTGTGTGTGTGTGTGTGTGTGTGTGTGTGTGTGTGTGTGTGTGTGTGTGTGTGTGTGTGTGTGTGTGTGTGTGTGTGTGTGTGTGTGTGTGTGTGTGTGTGTGTGTGTGTGTGTGTGTGTGTGTGTGTGTGTGTGTGTGTGTGTGTGTGTGTGTGTGTGTGTGTGTGTTGTGTATATGATGGATGTCTGCTGCTGCTGACAGCTTGATGAATAGCCACAGGTCTCAGCGAGTGTTCAGTGCAGAGTGTCAGGTGTGGAGAGGCAGTGCCGTCACTCACTGAGTCTCAGAGGAGCAGAAACACAAGCATTCAAAAAGCTCTGAATATGTCTCTTTCTCCGCATGTCATCATTATACATTTCAACTTTGAGCTTAGCAACTCTTGTGGAATATGACAACTGAAAAAGTACAGCTGCAGGAGAATCTCTCCAGGATTTTGACAGAAATACATCAAATTAGATTGTTAAGGGACGACCTGTCTTGAATGACAATCATTAGATAAATAGTTATAGATCCAAAACTGTGAGGTATTGTGTTACAGCAGCAGCCGGGGTGTTTATTTTAAACAGTAAATACAGTATATGCATATTAACCTGAAGGAGATACATATCTAGAGAGTGTCAAGAAAGTAATATGACAGAATCTGAATCTGAAATCCTATATTTACATGTGCAGCATTACAGCAGCAATGATAGAGTGGAGATTAAAAGCCAAATGAAAAGAAACTTAAATATTGCTATACTTAGATATATTAAATCAGAAGGCAAGCACACTTTATTAAGAAGAGTAAACAAATGAGTGCACCATGGTAGAAAAAACAAAGTATTTTAAAAACAAAAGTGAACACAGAAAGCGTTCAAGGAGCCTGTAATGTTAACAGGTGCTGTATAATTTTTTTTAGATGATCATATTTAAATTCTTGCATTGACGGAGACTTGCTTTTAGTCAAGGCACCATCAGACTGAAGTCTTTTGCCTAAAAAATCATTTTTCTCATGACTTCTATATTTCTTACCTAACATACTTGTTATTGTTTGTAATTGTCTTTATATTAAGTGTATACAAACACTACTTTGACATGTTATTTTATGGTGTGGTAAGGGACGGTAGGAGAGACCTTATATGTATTTCTTTATGTGCATTACCTTGGTGATCTGTTTGCCTTAATTGGTTTGTTTTGAAAGTATGTATTATCTAAGTGCTTCAATGTTTGGTGACTTCCATGTTTGTGCTGAGGACTTCCTTGAAACGCATCTCCAAGGGTTATTCTCTAATAAACTTAAAGGGCCCATGCCATGGCCATTTCTACTGATAATAATTCCATTGTTGAGGTCTACTAGAATTTGTGCAATTTTCCAAACTCACATTGGTTTCTCATACAGCATCTCTGTAAAGTATGTGTATTCACTCTCTGTCCTAAACGGCTTGTTGGAGCTCCTGCCCCCCCCCACCCCCTCCCTGTGAGCCCAGTGAGCTCTGATTGGTCGGGACGTTGCGAGGCTCGCTGCTCAGTGAGCTGGCTTACTGGTGTGGTTTCCGTGCCGGTGATACAGCGAGACAGCGCAAAACTCATCCTGCACACACAAACGCTCACAGCCGAAGTAAAAACAATAAGTGTGGCTTGATATTGAGTAAGAAAAAGGTTTATAACGCTGTGGGAATGGGTCTGCGGAGAGCATTTCTCCACCATCCCAACTCGTCTATTACCAGCGTTCAGGGAGCTCTATGCAAGTCAATGGGACTCCCTGTTAGCATGACGTCATGCGGTTCCCGGAAGAAACAAATGGAAAAAGAGAAATGTCCAACGAGGCGTTCTGGGGCAGCATAGACAGGTATTTTCTGTGTTAGAGTTTTACTCCCTACAGGGTGTACTTTGAGAGTTGGTGACTCTGCGGACCGTTTACATGCAGAAAAACCTTCATAACAAACAAGGGGACGGGTAATAACCGGAAAAGCATGACATGGAACCTTTACAAATTAAAATATGGATGGTGCTGTCAATGATGTGAATGATGCTGTGTACCGCAGATTACATTTAAATGTAGGTTGTGTTGCCTTCAGGGCGTAGAGATGTGGGCTGCATAATGACATTCAATGAATAGAAAGCATTTGATCATTATCTTAAAGGTCGTTTTCATCAGAGATACTCACAAAGTCAAACAACAGTCATATATTAACGTCGTATGGTTTTCTGTAAATCTAGCTTGCATCTATTTGCAGAGACAAGTATTGTTTTATGTTAGTGGAAGCTTTTCATTCAAAGGCTTTAAATCGATCAATTGTAGACATTTGACATTTTCATGGTACAGTTATTGATTGATTTCCTAAGCTTTAATTTTCAGATTTCTATCAGCAATATCGTAAAAGGGACGTTGTTCGGCACAGTGTTGATTGACAGCTGGATTGGATAGCTAAGAGAGTGAACATATGGATCTTTCCGGAAAGGATGCAAATAATTTTGATTACTGCCTCACGAAGCAGAGGTCTCTTTATTTCATTGACGTCTGGTGTTTCACCCAATTTCTCACAGCACTGGCATACAGAAAAGCAGAAATGACCATAAAGAACAAGCGTAGCCTATATAGGGTTAATAGAAGTTCAAATCAACAAAACAAGCTTTTAATAAAAAAACAAGAGGTCATTTGGAGGCTTTTATACGAGACACATCAACAACATAATGATGATGTGAAGAAGCAGAGGTCAGGTGGAGGGTGCAGGTTGACGCCACGGAAATAAAATCCTGAATGGCCCAAAACACAATTATCCATAAAGGGAAAATGGTTTCTGTTAAGGGTACTTGAATCTGACCAGGCCTTGACTTTGTATAAACAACGCTGTGCCCTCCATTCCTTAAGCTCACACTGCACAAGTTTAAAAAAGCTTGTTCCTCCCCCTCCAAAAAACCCCAAGAAAAAAGCAATGCAAATCAGGGGAAAGTTATTCAACCCCTTTGAAAATCCTCCAAAAGCAAATGGGGATTGAGAGGCTGTTTGTATCATTAATCAGCCGGCACTGCATGCATCCCAACAACACTTTATCTCTGCAGACCTGCTGCATGACCTGGAGACTGAAAACTCTCAGGTCTCAAAGTCACTCCTCCTCCTCCTCCTCCTCCGCAGCACATCTAGAGAGAGCCCTATAGAATACACAGGATAACATATAAAGAAATAAGAGAGAGAATACAATACTAAACCAGACACACAAAAGTACCATGAAAAAAAGTAATTTCATTGATTTATGAATGATCGTATTGCACTCGCTAAGAAAACATAGTCCGTTCCACTACGTGTTCCTGTAAGTGTTTACTTCTTGTCCGTCTTTTTCTGTGGATTTCTCTGGCTTCCAGCGTCTTTTAACCTCTTTCCTTATTACTAGGGACAGTTTAGCGCTATTCAAAAACGTATCCATGGTGTTTTCTGACGGAGAAAGCTATGACAGCTGACGTTGAATTGACCGGAGTTCTTTCTGCGGATTGATATGACTGCCAATAGTCCCTTGATCCTCCTGAAGTCAAGCGTCTTTTAACCTCTTTCGTTACTACTAGCCATCATGAATCCAAACGTTTGGTGCTCTCCACAAATATAAAAATGTATATTCAAGAAGTTATTCACGGTGTTTTCTGACGGAGAAAGCTAATGTTAAAATGACTGGATTGATATGACTTCACTTGATCCTCCTTCACAACGATATGTTCTTCATAGTAACGGTCTGTTAGCAAAAATCAACAACTTCTGGAACGTCCAAATTGACCAATAAGAATCGAGTATTCAACTAAGCTGTGTAATAAAAACATAGAATACTTTAGAAAAGTGCGCAA
Source organism: Notothenia rossii (assembly GCF_949606895.1). Classification (NCBI taxonomy): domain Eukaryota; kingdom Metazoa; phylum Chordata; class Actinopteri; order Perciformes; family Nototheniidae; genus Notothenia; species Notothenia rossii. The sequence goes on from NC_136904.1 coordinate 90,815,411, forward strand.
ACAAAGTAAATGTTATCTTTTTTTAGTAAGTAAGTATAAAGTAATTATAAGTCTCACTTGACAAATAAAATTAACAGTGTTAGACAGGTTTAGGAAAATACTGACAATGACAATTAGGTTTGTTCTCAGGGTGGTCAGACTAAAACGGTCATGAATCCAAAGAAATTAAAACACTATTAAATATCTTTTGGGGAACACTAATACCCAAATCAGTTTCACGTGTCTACTGGCTGCTTACGCATATTTTTTTACTCCAGATCAAAACTAACTGTAACTACCAGTAGACTGAAAATGCATCTTGATTGTGGGGGAAACTTCTGAAGCAATTGGAGTCAGGACTCAGAGAGACACGAGGAGAGCTGGAGCTTTGATGGCAAACGCTGACGGTTTATTTGGAGCTTCGGCCGGAGAATTCACACGACATGTCACGGGCCACGATCTGACCACACGGTTGAGGTGCCACAATCAACTCTGAAGCACCCTCCTGTCCTGTAGCTCGAGGTTTTAATAGTTCAGAGTGTAATAATCAACATTCTTCAATAGATAGACTAAACAGCTGAGGACACTGAATCACATTTGCCGTCGCTTATGGCTCGGGGTCATCTACACCCCGAGAAGGATGTGTTCCAGGTGTCCCACAACCAATAACTATCTCTGACCGAGAGTTGCCCGGTCACAAACTGGTAACAACAACAAAATGCTAGGGCAGCCCCTCCTTAAGGGAGATAGCATGCTGCCCAAGGCTGGCCATGATCTGCGTCAGAGGGCAAAAGGTAAATATCTATGGAAATTATTCCCTGACATTGATAATGACAATACAATCCTAATTATGAAACATTTGATCACAGGAGCAAGTCTTACACACGTTCCCCACAACTTTGATCCTAAAAGCAACGATTTAGATTAGAAGATGCTCGTCAAAGTGAGTTTGCAAACGTGGAGTAATGGCAAGATCTTTTCTCTGACGTCAATGTGAGCGGGGTCCCTTTGAGGTCCGGTGCGATTTCTCATAATAAAGCCATCAGTGTCAGATCTGCTGAGTGGTCCATTTGTTTTCTTTCTGAGACAAAAACTCAGAAAGAAAACCCTGGCCGTCAGCCGACCGGCAAGGTCGACTTCCATTTATTTCACTGAGCCAGCAGCGATGCCTGGTGCTAAAATAACTTTAAACCTATTGTCAGGCTGTGGATATCCTGTCAGGACTACTCGGGTAGATTCAGAGAGACTATTATTATTGTTATTGTCTGTCTAGTGTCTATGTTTGCTATGAAGAGTTGTGGCATTTCTTTTCAACTTTCGTCTGAGGAATATCACTGCTGTAAAATATATTTCAATGCGCTAAAAGCATTCCTTTTGAAGGGATTCTTTAAAGCCTCAAGAAGTTTTTGTGCAACTTGCCACTTACAGTATTACACTGCTTAGTGGAGTTCTCGGTTCTGATTGATTGGTCAATTTGGACATTCAGAGGTTGTTCATTTTCGATGATAGACCGTTGCTATGGGGGATCAATGGACTATATGGGGCGAAGTCTGCGAGCTAGTTCAGGCAGTCAACTCGAGCACAATGCTGCATTCATACATAACGCCCCTTGCCACTCTACAACCAACCAAACAGTCTCCTAATATGCCGCTGTAGTGCCGAGAGATAGGGAGTCGGAGGCGGTGCAATGGAGGTGCAAAAGTGAACTTTATTGCGGAGCAGAAAAGGTCATGTTGTCCGGTTGCAGCCCGGGAAGAAGAGAGCGAGAAACTAAGAGGGCACACAATATAGTAAACCACATACATGTCCGTGCGGAAACAATAACCCAACTGTAGTTCCATGTGTGAATTATGTAACCCAGTGTATTAATAAGTGGTCACTACACCGCTCTATTTAACCTGCCAGGTATCTCTCTATGCATTGCTTGCTGCTGCTATTGCTGCAGCTACTTCCATGTGTCTGCTACTTCCACGTGGCTGCTGCTTGACTGTCCCACCACCACCCCAGCTTCCAACTGTAGGCTTTGGGGGTTAGTTATTTAATCATCACTCATCGTGCTATCTGTGGAGTGATGATGCCCGAGCCTAGACGCTGGCTCAACTATATGCTGCTTCTAATAAACATGTTAAAGAAACACGTGAGTTGTCTGACTGAAATGTAGTCATATCAATCTGCAGAAAGAAGTCCATTTAACGTCAGCTGTGGACAACAAACACTTGTCTTCATCCATCAGAAAACACTGTGGATACTTTTTGAATACACATTTTTTAAATATATTTTGGATTCATGATGGCTAAACTTTCCCCAGTGAAGAAAAAGGGAAAAAGTCAACACTAACGGGAACACAGCATGGGCTCTGGCCGTGTGTAAAGACTAGTTCATGGGGAAAATAAATGTGAACGGACTTGAACAGTTTGTTTGGACATTTTTAGGATGATGGATATTTCTAAACTGTCCCCAGTAGATACGCAAAAGAGCGTAAGAGAAGGGGTTAAAAGACAGAGCGCTAAATGTTGCGTGCAAATGAGTTTGTAATGACATCGACCTACTGATGGAAACCATGTTCACTATCATAGCAAACATTGAATTCGCAATCATCACAAAGTAAAGCTGAGGCTGAGGGGAGGCCGTTATTTCTGCAGGTTCAAAACAAAGTACTGGAATAACTAAATTGTTGACCTCAAGGACAATCAGTCGCTACATTTCATGAAGTTAGAAACATGAATGTGTGCCTCATTTCATGCCAACTGATCCAACAGTTGTACACATAATAACCATTAGCACAACACCCCTAAGAAAACTAACAATGTGAATGTTGTAGAAAAACAACGGACAAGTATTTTGGAAATGTTTTACTTTATTGTTTTTTATCTCGCAAGGTCCTTACTGGAAGGGGAAACATTGTACATACGACTGGGCACAGACAATCAACAAAGGAAACAATGACTTCTTGGCATTATTGGGATAAATTCCCACAAAACATGGGTCACTTTGGGTCTTTCTATTATTCCACCAATGTGGGACAGAGGCTCCTTAACAAAAACAGCAAACAAAGGAAATGATGTTTCCCTCCAGAGGAGAATGAACAGCTAATGATATCAACATGTTAACACCAAACTGGGTGAAGCGCTCTTACGAAATGCTCCAACATACCATGAAATATTAATAATAGTCACACTGAACACAGAGGAGTGTTTGGTGCCAGCCAGAACATTTAAACAGTTCATTAAAAATCACCATGAAAATGAACTGGTTCAGTAACATCTACTGCAAATATGTCTTCTCCAACATGTTGTCATAGTAACTCGGGGTACAAATGTAACCAATATTTAATTTGGTGGGCTCGACGTTATTCAGCTGGAATGCAAAATTAGAAACAAACTAGTTCCCTTTAATTGTGTTTCGCTATCCCTGAGAACCTTATTCATAATGAAAGAAACCGAGAGTCTTGAATAATAAAACACAAGTTCAGCAACAGATTAAATATTTATAGTGGCCGAAGCGTGGGGGTTGAAAACACACAACAAACATTGCCACAAAAGTAATGATGATGGTGTTATGCTGCCAAAGTGGGTGGGGGTCTGGAGACTTTAATAATCCTGGGATGTAGAACAAATTCATCCATTGAATCACGATGTTAAGCACGGCCCAGCTAACTGAAGGCGAGGCATTTCAAGCCGAGGGACTGTAGGATAACACAGATCCGAATTGTCATTTTGGCGTTGTTCAGTTCTGCAGAAAGTGTCAGAAAAGCGTGGGAATAAAACAGACATGTACCTTTAAAAATAAAAAACAACAAAACCCTGAATGCCCAAAGTGTAAACCAGAGGTCTGAATTATTCCAGCGTCTCCCTGAATGCAGAGAGCATTGTGAGAGTCCATGATTATTATTTCTGTGGAAGATTCATGTGCTGGACTGTTTACCATTAACATGCTATCTTTAGACACATATTGTGTGTAAATAAGCCTCGCTGAATCCCTCACAACATTTGGAAACCATGGAAATAAAGGACACACGAATATTTGGCTTTTCATGTTCTTGTTCTTTTCTTCTCCGGTCCATAACCTGAAGGAACGTCACGGCACCAGGCGTCTGATCCCCTTCGTTTGATCTTTCTGCAAATCCAGCATTTTTTCAATTTGCTTTTTGTATATATTTAAGGCCACAGTTTTTAGAAAAACAAAATTAAAAAGCCAAACAAAAGCCTGGAACCATTCAGAGTATTGATCCTTTGGCTAAGATTTAAAACTACTTCATAGCTACAGTGCCTTTTCACTACAACAGCACATTTCACCGTCCAACATGTGCTTTTCTTAGGTGTTAAAAGCAGTTATTTATCGTCTAATCTACGATAAAGCAATATTCTGGATGGTTCTGGACGTGACACATGGAAATCTTGGAACAAAACGGGTGCGTTTCTATTTCTAGAGACAGAGGGGGGTAGATGGGACTGTGCAGTCTCCACCTTTTACTCTTGATGCCCACCACCAGTATTGCATAGATAAAGTATAAGGTGTAGTTTTTCACATATGTAGTCACAGTGTTTGGGGAAAAAAATAAAATAAAAAAATGTGCCCGTGTATTTCCCGCCCCTCCGTGAAAAAGGAGGTCTCGAGTCTCGCTCACTGCAGGTTCTCTGTTGGATTTATTACAAACGTGATCACTACGGTATCAAAAAATAGCTGAGGTCATCAAGTCTCCCACGTTAGTGCTGATTGGGCCCCTGTCAGGGTCAAGGGTCACAGTGCAATGACAAACTTTGCAGTGCAACTCCCCCTCCCTGCTCCCCCCCCCCCACCCCTCTCAGAGCTCCTCCTTCCTCTTCACCTGGTCACGTCCTCGGAGGCTGCGCATGAAATTGATGAAGCCCGCCTCCTGTGGAGAGAGAGAGGAACAGAGAGGTTAGAAATCTCATCACACTTTCTACAACATTGGTGCGTGTGCTTCTGGCTGCAAACAAACTATGAAACTTGAAGGTAGGGTAGGTAAGAATGGAGAAAGCAGCTCGAGTGCGCTAGAATTTGAAAGCATGCAGAAGAAAAAAAATCTGCCTCTTCCTTCAGACTTCCTCACAGAGCCCCTCCCCCAACACACACGAACACGCACATGACCAATGAGGGCACGAGATAAGTTTGTGCACAGATGGAAGGCTGACAGGCAGGTAGGCCATCCAGTTATTTTAGCCGGGCCGGCTCAGATGATTGGTCGTGCTTTTTACAGTACTACGGCTTCCACATATGACATTTTTTAATGTATTTATTGTCAAAGCATTTAATGTATTCATTGCTATAGGTTAAGAGCATTCCATGGAATATAACAAAAAGTGTATCTGAAGTGAATTACCTACCCTACCTTTAATGAAAAATATATTTGGACAAAATATTCTATTCTATTTCTAATGTCTTAGCATTAATACTTTTGAAAGATGGGTTCAAGGCATTTTTATAAAACGGACAAGTCAAGTCAAGCAATCTGATTGGTTCTTAGCCGTGATATACTGAGCGTATACCACGGGTAGAATTGTAAGTTACTTTTCACAACAAGTCAGTATCCCTCCGCGTCTGAGAAAAACAGTATACCGTTGGGCTGAAAAGCAAACTGCCTGGAACAAGAAAGCAGCGGAGAAGTAACGGGGCAGAAGCCCTCCTTTTTACGCAGCGGTCCAGACATAGACATCAAACGGCAAAACATATTCAGTGTTTAGTTCCTTTGGCATTAGGGCAGGGATATCTAGATACTTTTGAAGGTTTAATATAATGAATTGTGCTACTTTTAAAGCAAACAACGATGTTTTCAAATCTGTAATCAAAGAGGTCCGCAAAAACGCTATCGACCAATCAGATTGCTTGATTTGACTTATCAGTTTTATAAATATATTTAAATTTCTTCCGTTACGAAACAAACTTACAAAGCATAAAATGGTAACATTTAAGATTAACTTCGACCTCCGGGGGGGTCTTACTATAGTATGGAGGAGTGGATTGAGCAGTGCCGATCTCCAGAAAAAAAAGCACCTAAACTACGACATGCAGAGCTACGTGAAGAGCAGGTAGACCAACTGGAAAAGTAACACCATTCAAAAGCTTTCTGATGCGGGTCTTGAAACAAAGCAGAGAAATTATGACCGTTAGTGGCCACAGGTGCGAAAGCTCTCTCCAGAGCTACTGGAAGCCCAATCTCGGGGACTGGAGAAAGTGGAGCAATATTCTCGCCACGCCAAGCAACAGCCTCGAACAACCTCAACCTATACAAGTGACCACGCCCAAAGTGGCTTCGCGTCGGGCCGAACCACGCCGCTTAGCTGTGATATAATGAGCATATACCACGGCCTATCGTGAGCTATTGCTTAATTATACCAATTAATATCATTAGCATTTCAATTATTAACCCACTGAAACTGCAGGATAACGCCAACTGACTGTTTAAACCAACAGTCTCAATTACTCTAGAAATGTTAAAATGGCAAAATTGTTTGTTTAATTATGCTTTGGGGAAGTCCTTGGTTTAGGTGCCTATGTATGCAATTCATTTTCTTAAAGTGCACCTATCATGCTATTTTTAGGCATATATTATGGGTCTCAGATATATACAAATATTTATAAACATGTCTATGATGTGTTTTTATCAAAATACAAACAGATCATGCATTTTAGACATCCCTCATATCCCTCAGTTTTAGCCCTGTTAGAGAAACGGGGATTTTGGATCCTTAGCTTAAAAAAAAAAAAAAAGAGGAGGCGGAGCTAATGCCTGATCAGAATTCTACCGGAGATATAAGTTAAATTCTGCTGTGATAAAACGCCATCCTGTTCTAAACCACATCAAGGATTATTTCTGAAACAGTATGGAGCTCAAATGCTTTCTCTCTTGCGGGTTTTTCACAAGGTGAGTTCCTTTTTTTATTTCCTGCTTTTTAAACACATGTGCTCTCCAGTACAGGTTAGCTCTGAGTGTTAGAGATGCTAATGTGAACAAAGACGAGATTACGTCCAAAACACGTCAGGCATTGTTTCTGATAGCAACTTTCTGTGGGTCCACCATCCGATATTACGTCATATCGGCAGCAAATCTGTATCTGCCCGTTGTACCCCCGTTTTTAAAAGAATTGGGGTACGGAGGAAAAGAGAAAGGGTTTTATTTTCTGACGCTGCGTGAGTTCCCCAACACACCGGGGACATAAAAAAAAAAAGTGCATTTTGCATGATAGGTCCCCTTTAAACAAAAACAATTATAGGTTTTTTTTATGAACCAGCTTCATTTTTTTAAACAAGAAGAAAATAGGATTCTTGGTAAAGTTTCTGAGTCGGTAAGTACCAGCAAAGAGAGAATGAGGTGAGACATGTTGAACTACTTACCCCACGATCGCCGTTGTATTTTTCCACAAACTTGCCGTAGTTGTAGTGGTTAAATGTCGGGTATCCCTCCACTCCCTCCTGCTTACAGAGCTCGTTGTTCTGTCCTCGCGTGCAGTCTACAGCCGCGTACACAATCTGAGGAAAACAGTGCAGTAACTGTCAGTGTGTGATGTTACACAGCACACAACGCAATATACATAACAGAGAAATCACTGAAAGATGACATACATTATTCTGCTCATGTTCATATCTTTATTTTGCACAAGTTTCACATAGTGATGTCACTATGTTCAGGAAGTAAACTAAGGAGGCATTTCAGACATGTACAAAAACCTATATTACACATTACATGATCGGGAAACCCCAAAAAGAATAATAAGGTCTCTTTAAAAAAGGTGCAGAATTATCAGAGGAGATGAGTTTAAAGGAAATTCAATTGTAAAAAATCTAGGACTCAATTAATGTAATTAACAGAGTCTCATGTGCTAATTTCTCTTGGCTTGGAGAGCATGTTCCAGAAATCCTAGAATGCAAGTTTATTATAAGAAAGTTCCAAAGTGCTGTAGTAAGTATTTCATCTACGTTTGAGGAAGAGTTATTTTGTATAATATTGAAATGTAGATGAATAACCCACGTACTCATTGTCCCGTCTGTGGATATTAAACCCAGAGGACACCCTTGTCTTTGTGCAACAGTTAGAAATTAAAATCAATGTTTTGATGGCATAATGTAGCTTAAACATACCGTCAGCTTAAATGCTGTCTTATACTGAAAAACCAGAAGTTCTCGCGCACAATGTCTGATGTAAAGCTTTTATTCTGAAAAACCTTCATCTCCGGTTAGCATTTAGCATGTGGCTAACATTCCTTACCCTATAGAGGTGAATTTCGAAGTGAAATGACACGGAGTGATGCACACCGAAACCTACTGATTTTAACACTACAACTATAGGGGTCGAGATATTATTATTGCTGAATATTAAATGAAGGTACAGTTTATTTGAATACGTTTTTGTTTAAAGACGTGGATAGCATGTGACAACATCCGGAACTACCGGAAACCAAACTGCCGTGAAGTATTTCCTGTATATTACTGATTACAGCGGTTAAAATGTATTAAATGGAAAGTCATGAAAGAGATAAGGAGGAGAAAAGGGGTGTTTAGTTATATATTGAATGTACAATGTCTGAATCCTCTGTTATGCGCAACAACGAACATTGAAGATCGGAGGAGGGAGGACCCCTACAGCGCCAACCGGCATACAAGAAGGAGCTATAGGAGGATATTTAAACGGAGGATTTTCTGTGCCCTTTTCCTTCGCTCTCGAGAGCCCGAGAACACAGCTATTTTTCTCACTGAACAATAAATTGCTTGTAACATTACCGCGCCTTTTTTAAATTAAAGTACCCATTTGAACCTTCTCAGAGACTCCATTAGTCTCCCTTTTTAAAGCTTCTCTCCTGGACGCGAGAATAACGAACAAAGCATAACACAACCTTTGGAAATGGTTATTGAAAGATTGTTTTATTGTTCCGTCACAATGATCTTAATCCACAGCTGGCATTTTCTATAGTTTGGGTTCTCATCAGCACTCAGAAGCAACTGGATAACTGTTGATCAAAACTAAGAAAGAGTACACAGGACATCACAGGAAATGGTAATAGACAGCTCATTAATAACCAACTGTAAAATGAACAACTACTACGACAAGTTCATGTATTCAGCCTTGTGGCAATAAGCAGGCTTCTCATACAGTATGCGCCTTTTTCCAAATGTAGACGTCTAGTTTTTCTCTCCAGGTTTCAGTGAAGTGACAGAAGTGTTTCGGTTCGGCTGGCTGGTGGGGGGAACAAAAAGAATCCCACAACAATTACTCAGACAAAAAAACATTGAAGGAGATTTCTGTTCCAGGGGCTTTAGTGACAAACCGCCCCAATGAGGCGTAAAAGCCATCGCAGTGATCCACAGCTCGCTCAGCTCAGAGTCCTTTTGGACAGCTCAAATGTCTCCCTCTCTGCCGCTTATTGAACTTGTCACCCTCAAATAATGTTCCCCGTCCACTTCTCTGCTCGAGCTGGATGTGGAAATGACAGATCTGCAGCGGAAGGGAAACACATCGGACACTTTTCTGTGTGCGAGAAACCGTGAAGCGACGCTCAACACTTCTTGTCATAATTAGAAAATACAAGCGCCTGTTCCCCACGAATGTTGAGTATCTGCATAAGCGCTAACATATTGTTGGATGAGCACATTGTTGTTGAGCGGTGGCTTTGTCTGCCTCAGCAGCTGCGAGCACAACGTGAAGGGAATGAAGTCTTCTGCACACCACGAGGAAGACACAGCCTATAAAAGGGATGCGTCAATGTGCTCCCACATCAAAAAGGATTCTGGGAAATGCTGCGAGCGAGAGAGTATATTCAGCAGGACTGAGGTGTCTCACCTTTACAAAAAGCAAAGTAGTCAACAGAATTTTAGCTGACAACACTTCCTGAAATCATCCTATTATTCATGCAGCTGGGCAGTTCACGTCTTTGTGTTTGACGACCTCAGAGTTATTTTGAGAAACACACAGAAGCAGCTGCAACGAGAGACGTAATGTAACTGCCGTCAGACTGGACTAACGTATTATCACATAGCAGTATGCTCAACATAACTATCAGGTCTAAAACCTCCAGACTTTTTTATATACAAAGCCATGTTAGGGAAACTTCCATCCTACATCTGCTCCCTGATCTCACGGCGAATTGTAAGTGGCTACTGACCTGAGATCGCATGCTGTGGTTTTATTAAATGTGGCAACTGCTAGGACTGTCTTAGGGAAGACAGCTTTTAGATGCGCAGCTCCACTGTCATGAAATACTCGCAATGAAATGGAAACTGAGCAATCTGGTGCCACTAAATGTTTTAAAGCTTGGTTGGATGCTACTCAATCGGAAGCTGTTGGTACCTGTTCATGTTGATAGTTATGTATATTGTAATCCCTGTAATGATGCTATGATGTCCTTTTTGTTGTTCTGTTTATGTTTCATGTGGAACCTACTTGAGCAGGTCTCCCTTGAAAAAGAGATCAATGATCTCAATGAGATACACCTGGATAAATAAAGGTTTGAAATGAAATGAAAAAGGGACAGTTTCATTCCACAGGCCATAAGGCTATTAAACATCTGCACTTTTTAAAAGAACATCCATAAACATTCATCTGTTTTGCATTTTGTTAATTATTTATTTATTACATGTTAGACGCTTTTATCCAAAGTCACTTACAAACTCAATACTGTGGACGATTGAGCAATTTGGGGTGAAGTGTCTCAGGGACACAACGACATGCTGACTGCAGTGGGACTCGAACTTGCTATCCACTGATTTGAAGATCAGCACACTATCCACTGCGCCACACGCCTCCGAATATGATATATTGATCTAATATATTATATTCCATTGAATTCTTTCACTATTTCTATTTTATTTGTCCTGTATGTGTTGCACTGTTGGAGGCGCCTGTGACCCAAGTGTTTCATTGCCATATCTACACTGCAGCTATGTTCAAATGACAATAAAGCCTTGAATTGAATTAAAACATGACATGCAATAGAAGGAGGATCCTGTTACCCAAAACTAAATCAAATATGAAACAGAAAACAGTCATTTACAGAGCTACCCTGAATTCAGTGCCATTCCATATTATTCAGGAACATTCCCAAAGTACATTTAAAAAATGTGCTATAAAATCATTTCTGTATCATAAAGAATAATTGCACTGTGTCTGTGAGTATGTACAATTATCTGTATGATTTATATTAAAATAGGATGATCAATTTTGTTTTCACTTTATATTGAATTTAGTGATGAGCTGTTTTTTCTTCTGTTTTATGTATCTTTGAGACCGTGTGTGTGTGTGTGTGTGTGTGTGTGTGTATATGTCTGTGTCTCTGTGTCTGTGTGAGTGTGAGTGTCTGTCTGTCTGTCTGTCTGTCTGTCTGTCTGTCTGTCTGTCTGTCTGTCTGTCTGTCTGTCTGTCTGTCTGTCTGTCTGTGTGTCTGTGTGTCTGTGTGTCTGTGTGTCTGTCTGTCTGTGTGTGTGTGTGTGTAGACCCCAGCATTATTAGCCAATGCTCATGCTCATGCTAACAGGGATCCTAATAGAGACTGCTGCTCCCCGTGGGGCATCAGTCAGAGTTCCTGTGAGTCGACAGGAGAAAATGAAGCCGTACAGTCGTTGTTCTTCAGAGCTCTGCAGCAGACTCAATCCCTGATCGATCTTCAGGCGACAGCAGCCCCACATCATTTCATTGATCCGGTTTCAGAGGAGATGTGGCTCGCTCTCAATCCATCAGTGTCAGTGCAGAGCGGAGCAGTAATCACACAGCTCTGATAAACTCACACTTCCCCAAGAGATAGTCTGCAAGTCTGCTACTAAAGCGAATCAAAGAAGAAGGAATGATCTCCCTTTTATTTTGATTACTTAACCCTCGTACTAAACACATATTGAACTAACCATACAGGCCCCATCGAGCTCAATTAAAAGAGATGAGAAGAGAAAGCAGACTGAAGCGGGAACTCAGCACTGCTCTCAGAAGACAACACAGATCTTATCATCCAAAAGTAAACAGAATAAATATATCATTCATTCAATCCTTGGATGTTTTTCAATGTGATTACTCAATATTATTTGATCTCTAATAGTTATGTGTATGGTTTGTTTACCCACGCAACTACTTGAGTACTGATATATAACATCAATATAATGTACTTTGATGTTAGTTATCTTTATGCCTTAGCTTAGTTTAACTATAGAGAGGCGAAGTCCCTCCCTTTCGTCCATGGGACCTTATTTCTAAAAAAGTATGTATTGAAGTCAATGGGGAGAGAAAGATTCTCTTTTGATCCCGTTTGAATTGTGCCACGAATTACACATATGATGTTTGTCAATTTAAAAGATGATTTTGCAAGTTAACAAAATAAAAATGTGTCGTAAAACTGTGAAGTAACACTTTGTGTGAAACCGCTCAATGAACTACATCTCCCGTCTCGCACCACACACCCAGACGGCCGTCACGTTGGCACATTTCACTTCTTTCTTTCAGAATGAGGCGGAAAGTATTAAAAGAGGTGAAAATCACTCCAAGTCTGGGCATGTTGAGAGCTGTACATACACACAAGGGGAGTGAGTCGGTTCCGTAAGAGCCAGCATGCGGGACCGGGATTCTGGGATTTGTAGTCTTTCTAGTTGCATATTTTTCATAGTCTTATATTTCAACAGTTTTACGACAAACTGACTTTTTTGACATGGAAATTATTTTTTAAATTGACAAACATCATATGTGTAATTCGTGGCACAATTCAAACGGGATCGAAAGATAATCTTTCTCTCTCCATTGACTTCAATGCATACTTTTCCCGAAATAAGGTCCCATTGGTCGGAAGTAGATGGGCGGGACTTCACCTCTATTGCTTATTGGATGGGTTTTACTCTAATGGGGTGTATAAATATGTTTTTTTGTATACAACTCCTGTAGAGATGCTCCTGTGTTGAGGTGGATAGTTGTGATTTTTTATTTCATGTATGGGCCAATTGTTGTAGCTCTGGCCATCATTGATGTTAGTCATAAAAGCAACAACACCCCACTCTTAAAAACACAAGTTAAACACTAGATTTGGAAATAGAAACTAAAGAAATGTTTGCAATAACCAGTCATTACCCAGCAGTACAAACCTGTAGTGCATTGATCCCTCTTAATATGATTTTTTTACTAATAGGAAGTGTTTAATGATGATGATAATTAAAAAGAAGACCCAAATGAATCTTTAATACCAGCTATTACAATATCAGTTCAGGGAAAGGGACTATTTCTTTGTGTTTACACCTCTTGTGTAAAATGAAGTCGCATTAAACATTCATTGCTTTCAAAGGGGCGGTGTTAAAGTAGTACAAGTCTCAATATAATATGGTGTGTAATTGTGCGATGTTTATCTGCATTGTGTGCAAAATAGAAACCAGGTAGAAAACACACAGCTAAATACTACATGGCTTTGATTTAGGTCTTCATCGAGGAGGGGAAAGAAATGTAATTAGCGCCACGGTCATGGTCGGTATATCTCCGTTCAGGACATTAACTTTACGGTATCGGCGGTGAAGGCAGGTCATTTTGGTCAAATCCATAAAAAAGAGTTCTCAGTGCAGTGGCGACACACAGCTTCAGGAAACATCACTTCCAGCCAATGTGCTCCTTTAAAGCTGCTGTTGATTAGAAATGAGGGGAAAACACAAACCGCTCTGAACACAGCTCCCCCGCTGACAGACAGCACAGAATGTCGAGCTTTAATTGTTAGCGTCTTCAAAGCAGGAGCTAAGCTTGTGTTTGTCTTTGGTAAATGAGGCGAGGGCAGCTAATAGAGTGTGATCAGCAGCGGCCGGACAACTCACTGGGGCTCGGCTTTATACATAGAGACGACTGCCAAGTAAACACATGGCCAGTTCTCAAGATTTACTCCTGATCAAACACAAGCTCACACCTCCGCTGGCCACTGGAGGGACAACGAGGGAGGAGACATCTTAAAGTTCTGCGTTTATGTAACCTTCTCAGGTATGAGGGGGTTAGCATCTAGTAGAGGAATCATCACACGGATCCAAACACCAAAGCTGGGGACTGTGCCAAAATGCCTCAAGCGGTTGTGGCCGGAAGATACTGGATGTTTAAAAAAAACATTTCTGACTGTTCTGAAAGTTGCCTCTTCAAAAATAAAGTCAATATTCTTCCATGAGGTAGTATGGGTCTAAAAGAGGACATAGTATGCTCACTTCCATGTGTATATCAGTATGTAGTGTCTCTACTTTAAAGAGTCCTCTCCTGCTGATGTTCAGGTGTATATCAGTATGTAGTGTCTCTACTTTAAAGAGTCCTCTCCTGCTGATGTTCAGGTGTATATCAGTATGTAGTGTCTCTACTTTAAAGAGTCCTCTCCTGCTGATGTTCAGGTGTATATCAGTATGTAGTGTCTCTACTTTAAAGAGTCCTCTCCTGCTGATGTTCAGGTGTATATCACTATGTAGTGTCTCTACTTTAAAGAGTCCTCTCCTGCTGATGTTCAGGTGTATATCAGTATGTAGTGTCTCTACTTTAAAGAGTCCTCTCCTGCTGATGTTCAGGTGTATATCAGTATGTAGTGTCTTTACTTTAAAGAGTCCTCTCCTGCTGATGTTCAGGTGTATATCACTATGTAGTGTCTCTACTTTAAAGAGTCCTCTCCTGCTGATGTTCAGGTGTATATCAGTATGTAGTGTCTCTACTTTAAAGAGTCCTCTCCTGCTGATGTTCAGGTGTATATCAGTATGTAGTGTCTCTACTTTAAAGAGTCCTCTCCTGCTGATGTTCAGGTGTATATCAGTATGTAGTGTCTCTACTTTAAAGAGTCCTCTCCTGCTGATGTTCAGGTGTATATCAGTATGTAGTGTCTCTACTTTAAAGAGTCCTCTCCTGCTGGCGCCTTAGCCAATCGGAGCGTAAGTGTTAAATAGTGATGTCACTTATTATGAAAGTAACCAAAGGAGTCCAGTCGAGGGAACACAGGGATTTTAGCCTCTGCAGACCCTTTACATGCACTAAAACCTATAGAACACACTACAAGAGAGGGAGAACCCCCAAAAAGCATAATAGGGCCTCTTTAAACGCTTGTGTTTCTTGATGGCAGTTTAAAAAAAATGGAACTCCATTAAGGACATATTGAAGGTTATGCTTGTTTGTGTCATAGTTAATGAGTCAAACATGTTTTACAGTTGATCTAATTACTGTTATTTCTCCCTGTGTAGAGAGAACATATCTTTATCGTGGGTCCCATACTGTAGTCATCATTATTTCTATGGGTACTCTAGGAATGATGGAATAAAGAAAGGCATGTTGAAGTTCGTGAAGTTGCAGCTGAAGGGCTCAGAGTTGTACAATCATTTAAAAAAAGTGTATTGTTTTGAAGAATTGTTACAAAGGATTGCCTCAGAGAAATGGATGACTAAGTTATCGGGGATACGTCACCGTTTCTCACCATCTGGCAATCATTGCGAAGAATTCCAAACAAATGAGAGAGCAGCATTGCCTGAGCTCTGTGAGAAAACAATGTGCATTAAGCAATTCCATAAAACTTAAAAAGCAACAATATGATGGTGCTTTTTAAAGTGTCACTTTGAGATGATATATCCGAGCTCAAAGTATTTCTAGACACGCAACTGTTTTTTTTTCTTTGTGTGAGTGAGTCACAGTTACAGTAATGAGGTTTTGGAAACACTGAGCCCTGCAGCAGAGGAAGTGAAAGGGAGAAGAGAGAAGAGAGGATGGAGGAATGTGTTGTGACTTCACGAATCACCTGAAGCTCCAGGAGTGCAGAAGACTGGAGGAGAATGTGAGGAGTTTAGAAAAGTGTTCAAACTCCTATCATCAGCTTTTATTTCTCTCATTCTGCCTGCCTCATTTTTTTATTTTCTGTCTCTCCTGGGACATGTCTCCATGCTTTAATGTTCAA
Organism: Notothenia rossii; assembly: GCF_949606895.1. Classification (NCBI taxonomy): domain Eukaryota; kingdom Metazoa; phylum Chordata; class Actinopteri; order Perciformes; family Nototheniidae; genus Notothenia; species Notothenia rossii. The sequence goes on from NC_136904.1 coordinate 90,831,256, forward strand.
AGAGCTCTTTATGTTTCTCATACTGCCTGTGCTGCAGCACCTCTTTTCACCCTCTGTCTGAAACCAGAGCCCAGTCTGCTCTGATTGGTTAGCTGGCAGGCTCTGTTGTGATTGGTCAACCAGCTTAGAGATGTCCCGCCCCTTAGCCAATCACCTTCAATAGCCGCGTTCACACCAAGTATTTTGCCGCACTTAGTTCCCAGCAATTAGTTCCCCCGCTGAACTAAAGAGCTGATCACGTTCACACCGGAATAAGTTCCCTGAGAGAAGATTACGCAAATGAGCCGCTGACGTCACTTCGTCTGCTTTGGGTTTACTGGCAGGCCGCAAACAACTTCACGGCGTATACTGCCACCCCTTTTTACGACAAACGGTGACTTTTTTGACATGGAAATAATTTTTTAAGATTGACAAACATCATATGTGTAATTCATGGCACAATTCAAACGGGATCGAAAGATACGTTTTCTCTCTCCCTTGACTTCAATACATAATTTTTCCGAAATAAGGTCCAATGGACCAGAAGTAGATGGGCGTGACTTCGCCTCTCTATTACGCCCAAAACTGTCGGGCATTGTTTCTGATAGCAACGTTTCTGATTGGGCCGTGGGTCCACATTTCAGATATTACGTCATATCGGACGCAAATCTGGATCAGCTCCGTTGTTCCCCCGTTTTTAGAGATTTGGGTACGGAGGAAAAGAGAGGGGGTTTTATTTTCTGACGCTGCGTGAGTTCCCCGACACACCGGGGACACATGTTTATGTATAAAAGACATAAAAAAGTGCATTTTGCATGATAGGTCCCCTTTAAGATAGTGTTAGGCTGTCAAACAGTGTGAGGCTGTATTGCAGCAGAGGCCCAGCAGTCTGTGTTGTTCTAATCATTTGAGACCTTCTGGAGCCACTAAGGAAATATGTTATATTAAACTTTCTGTTATCGTGCAATCTTATGCACCGTGTTCGTGTAATATGCTTTTCTTCCATGTTACTTCTAAGAGGTGTTTAGTTTCTGCAGGCCAAGCTGGATTGAATGTGTCTTTTACTTTGGTTCTCTTCTGTTTGATGTGTAGGTTGTTCAAGGCAGAGTATAACTAAACTAACTCAAAGAAGTGCTTCAGGGAGGAAACCCGAGTACGCCAGCTTGGGATAATTGGAGCGCGTGTATTTTCAGTCTTCACAGAGTCTTTGTGCTAAGCTAAGTTAAACACACAGCTAAGCTCTAGCATTTCACTCTACACACACACAGAGATGAAATCAATATTCATCTCACCGTGGGTCATGACAGAGAACTGTTTTCTTTATTTTAAAGTGTCACACCACTACTGCTGGGTGTAAATGTGTGTGTTGATGTTAAAAAAGCACCGCTTACCTTTCTGTCCTCTTTGAAGAGCTCTGCTGCCGTGGTGAAGTGGGGAACTGAGTTTTTACAGTGTGGACACCCTGAAGAAACAATAGAGAGAGGGCATGTTAAAGGTGGGGTAGGTAAGAATGGAGAAACCAGCTCGAGTGCGCTAGAATTTGAAAATACACAATCGGAAAAAATCTGCCTCTTCCTTCAGACTTCCTCACAGAGCCCCTCCTCCAACACACACGAACGAGCACATGACCAATGAGGGCACGAGATAAGTTTGTGCACAGATGAAAGGCTGACAGGCAGGTAGGCCATCCAGTTACTTTAGCCGGGCCGGCTCAGATGATTGGTCGTGCTTTTTTACAGCGCCACGGCTTCCACAGATGATATATTTGTATGTATTTATTGTCAAAGCATTTAATTTATTCATTGCTATCGGGATGTTCAGAGCATTCCATGGAATATAACAACAAGTGTTTCTGAAGTGAATTACCTACCCCACCTTTAATATGCAACTTAACACGACACATTTACACTATATCTAGCTTTACGTCTTGAACAGCAGCTTGAACAGGCAATAATGCACGTTACTAGTTACCTGTACAAATATATAATCTAATCTGAGTCTCAAAATCTGTTTAGAGATTGTATTGCTAAACGTGCCTTTCATTATCATATTCAAACAGTCGTAGTTTACACCAACAATGAAACACATGAGCACATACTACAGTTTAAAAAAGCAGAAATAAAATCTGAGCTGACAGAAAATGCTCCGTTTTTGTTTAACACACAGTTAAGCTCACACACATTATTTTATGAACGTATAGGTTCACCTGCTGAATTAATAACAGAACAAATGAAGCAAAGAAAGAAAACCATAAAGCAGATCCAGGCAGTAGAAGTATAGATTAAGTATTATCCCACAGAACAGAACAGCTGACAGAGAAGAGACAACATCTGATCCTTTACAACACACACTATATGATATTTTTGTAATCCTGTTAGTAATCCCAAATTTGTAAAAATGTAACAGTAATCCAATTTTTTGTACGTAACTGTAAGCGAATAAAGTGACTTTTTGTATCCTGATACGTAATCCTGTTACATGTAATCCATGATCTCCCAAGACAGCAGATATAAAAAATCACTGCTGTACCCAATCATAAAGCGGTGTACCACAATCCAGCAGTTATTGAGAGCTTTACACCGCATTAGAGATGGTTCACTTGCACGTTACAAAGCTGTTAATCTCTTTATTGCTGTCATAAACTCAACCTCTCTGCTCCAGCAGCTACACATTTACAGCGAGTCGATACTAACACAAACACACCGTGAGGAGCGAGATCACATTTACAGGCAGACGTTCACTTCCAGTCGGTGGAAACATTTGAGCGGACCACGTGTGTTTATGTACTTGCTGTCAATAAGTGTAATAACTGTGATGAAATCTTCTTTTCTCTACCAGCTTTTGTGTTTTTGGTGTTGATGTGGTGGAAAATTGGAAAGGAGAACATGGCAGGTACAGCTTTTGGTGTGACGAAGGTGGTCCAGGAAGGAAAAAGACTGATGGCAGTTGGTGGATAAATGTAAAGGGTTAGGGATAAAAGTCAAAAGCGGCTTTCACACCAAGTACTTTGCCGTATATTAGTTCCCAGCACTTAATACCCCCATGGAACTAAGAGCCGATCGCGTTCACACCAGAATAAGTTCATGAGGGAGGATTAGGCAAATGAAGCCGCTGACGTCACTTCTTCTTCTTCTGCTGCTTTGGGTTTACTGGCAGGCCGGAAACAACCTCAAGGCGTATACTGCCACCCGAAGTCCCCGGCCCGAAGTCCCCGGAGTTGGGGACTGGCTTCAGTAGAAGCTGCTGGGACTCCCAGCAGCTTCTACTGAAGCCTTCCGAGTATATCGCCAGAACGCCGACACCTCCTCATCTCCACCGCTCCCATGTTTTATTTTGTGTTGCCATAAGTTAGTCTCTCTGCGTTGGTGCGCGGGGCTAATGCTAATGCTAATAATGCTAATGCCAGCAAATACAATGGCGGCTTAAACTTTTCAGAGTTTTACGGGGCGTGGTTTGCAATTCGGCCAGCCAATCAGAAATAGGTACTTTTTTCTCCCCAGGATAGTACCACCTCTCTAGCAGGCACTAAAAATGGGGTTAAAAGTTCTCGGAACTAAGTTCTCATTTTGGTGCGAACGCAAAATTCCAGGCACTAACGGAACTAAACGGGAAAAGTACTCCGGTGTGAAAGCGCCTAATAAGCCCTTCACAAATAACAAAGGAAAATATGTCGATTATTTCAAAACAAATTGAAGGATACAGTTTTCTTAAGAATGTATTCGTGTTAATTGGGATTTACAAAAGGCACAGGGTAAAAACTGTGTCCATGCACCAACAGAAGATAGTAAATAAGCATAGATTTGCACAGCTACAGAATACCTACTCAAAACAAAAACCCTTTTGGTCGGATGGCAAAAATGTTTCCACATGTGGGCCCTAATCCTCTTCCGTACGTAAGACACAAACAAGACATAAAACTCCTTTGGAAAGTGTCCAGAGAGATGAGCGAATCTGGTTTTAATCAATCCTGCAGATCCTTCCAAGACCAAGGGCCACAATAAGACTGGGCACTTTGAATCAAGACAGTTATTGAATCCAAGATAGTATGTACTTTCAACTTAAACTAATTCAGGGCACATGGACAAAGGGTAAACTCCTCGTATTATGTTATATACTGAAATAAGCCAGAGCCGAACCCCACGAATAAAAAGTAAAGACCATCTGACTCAGCGAAAAGTCCTGAGTTTGAATCCACAACAGCTTTAGTGACGTCCAACACATTACAAAGGTGTTGGATAAGTTTGGCTCTGGGAATTTTAATCTACAACAAACTGGGGAAAGTTTTTGTTTTATGTAAATCTCTAACTTATATTTAAACCGCTATGTAGAACAGGGTATGCAGGAATCCTGAAGTCAAAGTTAAAACCTTTTAAGACCTTTTTTAAGACCCTTTCCATACATTGTAAGACCTCATCGCCACTTTGAGTTCTAACCGGTTACCTTGGCGACACACTTCACCTCACATTGACTATATTCAGTATTGATTGTCCTTCCTCCTTATCTTCCAACCATTTGGACGCAGACTTGCATTTCCCCATAACGATGTTGCTTAGCAACCGGCGTAAACGGACCTTCGCGCGCTATCCAGCAGTGAGCGTGCGATGTCCTGTTCAGATGACGTCAAATCCAACGGGATGCCATAAATAAACTACACAGAATCACACTACACACCTACGCAATGATTACATTCAGGCAGACTGTAGAACACAACCTCTTTGGACAATTCATATACTTATTGAAAACAAGCTACAAAATGTAATATCTTGGGAAATACAGTTTATTACTTTTTAATAGCCTTCATTTTCGCTAAATCGATTGATCAACTTTTAATACTTTTTAAGACCCCGCGGACACCCTGTAGAAGCTCCCCTAAATATGATTATTAAAAGTCTGCATCTTGGTCGAAGTATAGCAAAGGTTGTTCAGTTACTCTTTGGTTTTTCCACTGTAAACAGTCTTCAAGGCTACAAGTGCACTGACTGTTTGTGGCATTCAGTTACCTCAATTATATTAAACATCAACTCTGCCTCTCTTTTCCCAGCTGCCTCCCTCAGCTTTCAGCCCAGCTCAGAAAGCCATTTCCTGCTGAAGCACCCTTTAAGCTGCAACATTAAATGGCCTTTAAACCTTTAAAGGTTCTGTCTCAATTCTGAAAGGGATAAATCAAAAATCACAGCGTTGTACCTGGCTTCCCCTCGCATGAAGATCACAGACCGACCACGCAGGTCAGAGCGACACGGTGCGATAAAAGCATTTCAGTTTTTACATCTCTGTCATCAGAGTTCCTGGAAGCAGCTCAGAGGGAGGTCTGCTGGTGATAACAACGCACTGATTCCTCTCTAACTGCACACACACTTCCACCTGTTTTGTCATTATGACTGACATGATGACAAGCAGATAAAGAGACTGCCAGGTCTTTTCTCCAGCAGCACTAGAAAAGAGAGAGCCTCAAACCGGTATTGAGAAAATTAGACGAGACTCAAATGCACAACTTTGTGTATAAAATATAGAATAACAGGGATGTGCAGGATTAGTCGACGCTACCCTCGCTAGTTGGCACCAGAGATATAGGTTGACTGTATGTATTATTCACAGTGGCGAACCGTCAGGGCCTTCAAGGTAATCAGAGAATACCCTGGGACACTCAGATAAAACCAACAAAAAATTGATTTCATTATATAAATAAAATGTAATAATGAATACATGAGAACGGTATCAGGGCGTGTCTACAGAAGGTCCATGGTTCGCCACTGATTATTCAAATCATCATTATTTAGGGTGTAACCTGGGACAATGCATTGAGCCTGAATACATGATGCCAGAGTGCTAAGTAATCAAATACACATTGGGGCACAGTGGCATTTAGAATATTCAGAAAAAATTCATATGTCTCTTGTTGTGTACAATTCCCCCCCCCCCCCCGTGTTGTTTTTCAATTTTTAACCTTATAAATCAAATTGTGCTTATATACAATTTCTTACTTTTAGTCAATTAAACTTCTCTTAAGCTTCAGGGAAAAGTGTTGTGATCACACCGAATAAATAAAAACGTCCTGACTTTTGGAAAGAGCTGTCGGAAAGAGAGGATAGATTTAATCACATTTATTTTTAGTCAAGTTTTAATTGTGCAGGTGTGAGGCTATACTTGAAGTCAGTGATCCAAACTTTTGTGTATAATATATATATATATATATATATATTTCTGTCTGAAGCATCTCCTGCCTGAATGTCTTAGCAGCTGCATCTCATCACATGCTCTATTTAGACTCCCTCTCTGATAAGTCACCAGTGAGCAGGTTGTTCCTGACGTGCATCTCTTTGTGGATTTAAGCGTTGAAAAAGAGCAGTCTGACCGCTGAGCTCTGAAGCCCGATCAGACACAAAGGCCGGAGGTGCTGAGAGCGTGGATGTGGGGATTGATAACGATTGATAATGATTCCATCTGTATTCCTGCTGCTGCTGTGTTTGGTGTGAGAACTCGGATGTATTAACACCGGCTCCTTAAATTATTTAAATTCAACAACACAGGCTCACTTAGTGGAAAAGTTGAAATCTTGCAAAGTACATTTGTCTAATGCTTAGTCGGAATATGTCTCGACACTCAATATAAGACCGAATGACTTAAGACTAAGAGGTAACATTGAAGTGAGATATAGGGCCTTGCTTTTAGACAATACATATTAAGGCCCAGATACACCGGCCCGAAATCGGCAGTAAATGGGAGCGTTAACGGAAGTGAGGGAGGTAAACAAATGATTTAAAATGGAAGATGGAACACACACGGACGGCTATTTCACCTCATCGGTTTATAGAGCTCCTGTTCGTTCATGTTTTCAATGGACGAGAGTGAAAATGGAAAGAAAAACGCTATTTGTTGTTTGTTTATATCACGGAGTCTGTTCTTCTTCTCTGTCTTCCGGCTGTTCCGGTTGTTGCCTCTTTTGAATGATGAATACACACTACCGCCGCCTGCCGGTAAGGAGAGTTATTGCCACTCACGCATGCGCAGTTCATACGTGCTCGGCTCGGATTTGCGGTGTGTTCCAGTGCGCGAAGTCGGCAAATACGCAGGAGAGTCCGGTGACGCAACAGTCGGTGTCGGCGACTTCTCAGGTGACTGGCCGGTGTATCTGGGCCTTTAAGTATCTTGTTAAGACTCTTGAAAACGCCTTACTTTGAGTTGTATCTCAGATTAAAGAAAAAAGGTAAAAAATGTTTAATGGAAAATCACCAGAAAACAGATTTTGTTTTTGCATTTGGGGCTTAGTTTTTAACACATCATTTCCTGATTCTGGTAAAATATACTTGAAAATAAGTTTTCCTAGCTAATAACAACATCTGATTTATCTTAATATTCCTATCCTACTAACGACTTGTTTTCATTGTTTTTTGCTTGTTTTTGGAGCAGCATTTATTCCCCTGTTGGACACAAACATGAGGAGTTTATTCTAAAGTGTTGACTCTGAACTTATTGAACTTGATGTTGGAGAACAGTTTAATTCAATGTCAGAAACACAATCGACTCAATCTCTGAGCAAGAAGCTACATTTCATGTTTTCCAGGAAAGCTGAATTATGAGCTGGAACTTTTCTCCTGTTTTTCACAAATCTATTCTCAGTCATGTGAATCATAACTCAGTCTCCCGGAGGCTCAGGCGGGGTTTATATACTGCGTGATCAGGAGCCTGACAGGCAGCTCGGAGTTATGTAAGAGCGCCGATTTAAACCCAAGATATGATCACACCGGGTCCAACAGAGAAGGACTGTGACTCACACGCAGTTAACATCTCAATCAAAACACCAAGGCATATAACGAGTTAAAGGTCACCTATTATGCTGTTCTACATCAACATGTGTCCCCTCTTCTCCATGTCTCTTCTACATCAACATGTGTCCCCTCTTCTTCATGTCTCTTCTACATCAACATGTGTCCCCTCTTCTTCATGTCTCTTCTACATCAACATGTGTCCCCTCTTCTTCATGTCTCTTCTACATCAACATGTGTCCCCTCTTCTTCATGTCTCTTCTACATCAACATGTGTCCCCCTCTTCTTCATGTCTCTTCTACATCAACATGTGTCCCCTCTTCTTCATGTCTCTTCTACATCAACATGTGTCCCCTCTTCTTCATGTCTCTTCTACATCAACATGTGTCCCCTCTTCTCCATGTCTCTTCTACATCAACATGTGTCCCCCTCTTCTTCATGTCTCTTCTACATCAACATGTGTCCCCTCTTCTTCATGTCTCTTCTACATCAACATGTGTCCCTTCTTCTTCATGTCTCTTCTACATCAACATGTGTCCCCTCTTCTTCATGTCTCTTCTACATCAACATGTGTCCCCTCTTCTTCATGTCTCTTCTACATCAACATGTGTCCCCTCTTCTTCATGTCTCTTCTACATCAACATGTGTCCCCTCTTCTCCATGTCTCTTCTACATCAACATGTGTCCCCTCTTCTCCATGTCTCTTCTACATCAACATGTGTCCCCTCTTCTTCATGTCTCTTCTACATCAACATGTGTCCCCTCTTCTCCATGTCTCTTCTACATCAACATGTGTCCCCTCTTCTCCATGTCTCCTCTACATCAACATGTGTCCCCTCTTCTTCATGTCTCTTCTATATCAACATGTGTCCCCTCTTCTCCATGTCTCTTCTACATCAACATGTGTCCCCTCTTCTCCATGTCTCCTCTACATCAACATGTGTCCCCTCTTCTTCATGTCTCTTCTACATCAACATGTGTCCCCCTCTTCTTCATGTCTCTTCTACATCAACATGTGTCCCCTCTTCTTCATGTCTCTTCTACATCAACATGTGTCCCTTCTTCTTCATGTCTCTTCTACATCAACATGTGTCCCCTCTTCTTCATGTCTCTTCTACATCAACATGTGTCCCCTCTTCTTCATGTCTCTTCTACATCAACATGTGTCCCCTCTTCTTCATGTCTCTTCTACATCAACATGTGTCCCCTCTTCTCCATGTCTCTTCTACATCAACATGTGTCCCCTCTTCTCCATGTCTCTTCTACATCAACATGTGTCCCCTCTTCTTCATGTCTCTTCTACATCAACATGTGTCCCCTCTTCTCCATGTCTCTTCTACATCAACATGTGTCCCCTCTTCTCCATGTCTCCTCTACATCAACATGTGTCCCCTCTTCTTCATGTCTCTTCTATATCAACATGTGTCCCCTCTTCTCCATGTCTCTTCTACATCAACATGTGTCCCCTCTTCTCCATGTCTCCTCTACATCAACATGTGTCCCCTCTTCTTCATGTCTCTTCTATATCAACATGTGTCCCCTCTTCTTCATGTCTCTTCCACATCAACATGTGTCCCCTCTTCTTCATGTCTCTTCTACATCAACATGTGTCCCCTGTTCTCCATGTCTCTTCTACATCAACATGTGTCCCCTCTTCTCCATGTCTCCTCTACATCAACATGTGTCCCCTCTTCTTCATGTCTCTTCTACATCAACATGTGTCCCCTGTTCTCCATGTCTCTTCCACATCAACATGTGTCCCCTCTTCTTCATGTCTCTTCTACATCAACATGTGTCCCCTGTTCTCCATGTCTCTTCTACATCAACATGTGTCCCCTCTTCTTCATGTCTCTTCTACATCAACATGTGTCCCCTCTGTGGAAAGAGACTCTGAAAGTTTCAGGAACAAAGATTCTCTCTCTTTTTGATCCATTTCTATAGAAACCTGTCTGAAAATGAGCTGATCAGATTTTGGCCACTTTATGATGTCATAACGATGTTTTGGCTTGAGTAACCATTAGCCAATCAGCAACCAAGGTAACCGCCCCCCCCCCACCTTATCACCTGAATCTCCTCCTAGAGCACCATTGTGTTCTTTTTAACCAAATCTCTCTCAGAGGGGCGTGGGGAGGGGCTCCTTATTTTCATCTAAAGTAACAGACAGAGAATCAGCACTTTGGAAACAGGGCTGAAACAGAGGGGATCATGGGTAATGCTGCAATGATCTGTTTGGTGTTTCAGCCAATCAGAGACAGGCTCTGTATATATCTGAGACCTGTAATATATTGATGACAAACAGTATGATAGGGGACCTTTAACCGTATGTGAAAGGTGGAAACTAAAGAATTGTTAGGAGGTGTATTATTAGTGTACGCTCTTACATGGAGCGTAGAACATGACCAGAGCGTGCTTCTTCTTCTTCAGCGCCTCTCGGAAATCCTCTAATCCAAGATGGCTGACGCTGGAGGGCTTGTCCTCCCAAGACTGCTCAGGTGGAGGAGGCGCCTGGGGGCTGAGGACACAAAACAGTCATGATTATGTGAGGGCAAGACACTGCTTCACATGCATTGCAAGTATGGTGAAAGCTAAATGTAGTTTGCATACAGTATTACCCCTACGAATACGAAGAATATATTAAAACACTCAATGACTTAATGTCTGTTGACCTCTGCTTGCACACTTAATGGTGTCTTTAGCAGCTGGACTGATGTCATCGCAGGACTATAATGTTTCACAGTGACTCTTTGCCAGGATTAATGTATTACTGTGAGAGGAAGCAGCTAAAGCCTAAAATGACTGCGATGTCGTGGAGTTTGAGTCTGGGTCTGATGCCAAAGTGTGGCTCACGGCAATATCACTTATCGTGCGCAGGGAGACGGGGTTTAAGTGTTTCAGGCGGGAAAGAAATTCTTTGTAACACGGGTCAATGTGTCACAGGAATCATGGGAAGTTGAATGAATGTTTATGGGTGTTCTTGGACTGCAATCCACCGCAAAGGAGTGTCCATAACTTTTAGTTTTGCAGCAGTTTGCAGAGCTCAAAAGTGTAGAGCGTTCCCTAGGATGTCATGATTTAGTTCATAGTGCTTTTTTACCATGACTGTCTGTCTTCTTGCCAGGAGTGTGTTTCCTCCTGAGAAATGTTAAATCCTACAAGTATAGCTTAAAGGAAACTTAGAGTAAGATAACATGTGACGTAAGTTCCAAATGTGAAGAGATGTTTTACTGTGTGAGTATGAAGGCTGCAAGATTATCTCATTCTTATTACATGGCTTAGTTAAATACTCGATTCTGATTGGTCAATTCAGAACACGTGACACGTTGTTAATCCAGTACAGACAGACCGCTGTCAAGGATTTATTGACCGTTGTTAAGAACGTTCACATCTGCACAAAGAAGGCCGGTCGATTGAACTGTATGCAGTTTGGCTGAAAAGCAAACTGTTCGACCTGGGACAAGAAAACAGCGGAGAAGTAACGGGGCAGAAACCCTCCTTTTTACGCAACGGTCCAGACATAGACATCAAACGGCAAAACATATTCAGTTGCCCGTTACTTTGGCATTAGGGCAGGGATATCTAGATACTTTCCAAGGTTTGACATAATGAATTGTACTACTTTTAAAGCAAGCAACGATGTTTTCAAATCTGTAATCAAAAAGCTTCTCAAAAACGCCATCGAAGCAGTTCCTGCCGTTGCTACGTAGTTCAAACGGTAACAACGGACTATTTTTCTTAGCGGATGCATGTCAATTTAAATAAATAATAGCCTACTATTTTTTAAATCAATAAAAGCATTTCAATTAATATTGGGAGTCATATCGTTACTTTGTTGAGAATGAGGCCGTTCAATAAGCGGGACAATGTGCAGCGGCTTGGTCGTTATGGGGAACACCCTTCATGCTGATCAAGATCCCTCCGCATCGCGTCGGGCTCCTGATCAGCCTGTCGGGTATTCCGTTCCCCATAATGACCGCCTCGCTGCACATTATCCCTTACTTAACACACATACTCCTTCACATACATTGTACATGATAGGCTAAGGGGCGGGACATCTCTAAGCAGTGGACCAATCACAACAGAGCCAGCCAGCTAACCAATCAGAGCAGACTCTGGTTTCAGACAGAGGGTGAAATGAGGTGCTGCAGCACAGGCAGTATGAGAAAAATAAAGAGCTTTTTGAACATTAAAGCATGGAGACATGTAGAGACACTACATACTGATATACACCTGAACATCAGCAGGAGAGGACTCTTTAAAGTAGAGACACTACATACTGATATACACCTGAACATTAGCAGGAGAGGACTCTTTAAAGTAGAGACACTACATACTGATATGCACCTGATCATCAGCAGGAGAGGACTCTTTAAAGTAGAGACACTACATACTGATATACACCTGAACATTAGCAGGAGAGGACTCTTTAAAGTAGAGACACTACATACTGATATACACCTGAACATCAGCAGGAGAGGACTCTTTCAAGTAGAGACACTACATACTGATATACACCTGAACATCAGCAGGAGAGGACTCTTTAAAGTAGAGGGACTAGATACTGATATACACCTGAACATCAGCAGGAGAGGACTCTTTAAAGTAGAGACACTACATACTGATATACACCTGAACATCAGCAGGAGAGGACTCTTTCAAGTAGAGACACTACATACTGATATACACATGAACATCAGCAGGAGAGGACTCTTTCAAGTAGAGACACTACATATTGATATACACCTGAACATCAGCAGGAGAGGACTCTTTAAAGTAGAGACACTACATACTGATATACACCTGAACATCAGCAGGAGAGGACTCTTTAAAGTAGAGACACTACATACTGATATACACCTGAACATCAGCAGGAGAGGACTCTTTCAAGTAGAGACACTACATACTGATATACACATGAACATCAGCAGGAAAGGACTCTTTCAAGTAGAGACACTACATATTGATATACACCTGAACATCAGCAGGAGAGGACTCTTTAAAGTAGAGACACTACATACTGATATACACCTGAACATCAGCAGGAGAGGACTCTTTAAAGTAGAGACACTACATACTGATATACACCTGAACATCAGCAGGAGAGGACTCTTTAAAGTAGAGACACTACATACTGATATACACCTGAACATCAGCAGGAGAGGACTCTTTCAAGTGGAGACACTACATACTGATATACACCTGAACATCAGCAGGAGAGGACTCTTTAAAGTAGAGACACTACATACTGATATACACCTGAACATCAGCAGGAGAGGACTCTTTCAAGTAGAGACACTACATACTGATATACACATGAACATCAGCAGGAGAGGACTCTTTCAAGTAGAGACACTACATATTGATATACACCTGAACATCAGCAGGAGAGGACTCTTTAAAGTAGAGACACTACATATTGATATACACCTGAACATCAGCAGGAGAGGACTCTTCCAAGTAGAGACACTACATACTGATATACACCTGAACATCAGCAGGAGAGGACTCTTTAAAGTAGAGACACTACATACTGATATACACCTGAACATCAGCAGGAGAGGACTCTTTAAAGTAGAGACACTACATACTGATATACACCTGAACATCAGCAGGAGAGGACTCTTTCAAGTAGAGACACTACATACTGATATACACATGAACATCAGCAGGAGAGGACTCTTTCAAGTAGAGACACTACATACTGATATACACCTGAACATCAGCAGGAGAGGACTCTTTAAAGTAGAGACACTACATACTGATATACACCTGAACATCAGCAGGAGAGGACTCTTTAAAGTAGAGACACTACATACTGATATACACCTGAACATCAGCAGGAGAGGACTCTTTCAAGTAGAGACACTACATACTGATATACACCTGAACATCAGCAGGAGAGGACTCTTTAAAGTAGAGACACTACATACTTATATACACCTGAACATCAGCAGGAGAGGATTCTTTAAAGTAGAGACACTACATACTGATATACACCTGAACATCAGCAGGAGAGGACTCTTTAAAGCAGAGACACTACATACTGATATACACCTGAACATCAGCAGGAGAGGACTCTTTAAAGTAGAGACACTACATACTGATATACACCTGAACATCAGCAGGAGAGGACTCTTTAAAGTAGAGACAGTACATACTGATATAAACCTGAACATCAGCAGGAGAGGACTCTTTAAAGTAGAGACACTACATACTGATATACACCTGAACATCAGCAGGAGAGGACTCTTTAAAGTAGAGACACTACATACTGATATACACCTGAACATCAGCAGGAGAGGACTCTTTAAAGTAGAGACACTACATACTGATATACACCTGCACATCAGCAGGAGAGGACTCTTTAAAGTAGAGACACTACATACTGATATACACCTGCACATCAGCAGGAGAGGACTCTTTAAAGTAGAGACACTACATACTGATATACACCTGAACATCAGCAGGAGAGGACTCTTTAAAGTAGAGACACTACATACTGATATACACCTGAACATCAGCAGGAGAGGACTCTTTAAAGTAGATACACTACATACTGATATACACCTGAACATCAGCAGGAGAGGACTCTTTAAAGTAGAGACACTACATACTGATATACACCTGAACATCAGCAGGAGAGGACTCTTTAAAGTAGAGACACTACATACTGATATACACCTGAACATCAGCAGGAGAGGACTCTTTAAAGTAGAGACACTACATACTGATATACACCTGAACATCAGCAGGAGAGGACTCTTTAAAGTAGAGACACTACATACTGATATACACCTGAACATCAGCAGGAGAGGACTCTTTCAAGTAGAGACACTACATACTGATATACACATGAACATCAGCAGGAGAGGACTCTTTCAAGTAGAGACACTACATACTGATATACACCTGAACATCAGCAGGAGAGGACTCTTTAAAGTAGAGACACTACATACTGATATACACCTGAACATCAGCAGGAGAGGACTCTTTAAAGTAGAGACACTACATACTGATATACACCTGAACATCAGCAGGAGAGGACTCTTTCAAGTAGAGACACTACATACTGATATACACCTGAACATCAGCAGGAGAGGACTCTTTAAAGTAGAGACACTACATACTTATATACACCTGAACATCAGCAGGAGAGGATTCTTTAAAGTAGAGACACTACATACTGATATACACCTGAACATCAGCAGGAGAGGACTCTTTAAAGCAGAGACACTACATACTGATATACACCTGAACATCAGCAGGAGAGGACTCTTTAAAGTAGAGACACTACATACTGATATACACCTGAACATCAGCAGGAGAGGACTCTTTAAAGTAGAGACAGTACATACTGATATAAACCTGAACATCAGCAGGAGAGGACTCTTTAAAGTAGAGACACTACATACTGATATACACCTGAACATCAGCAGGAGAGGACTCTTTAAAGTAGAGACACTACATACTGATATACACCTGAACATCAGCAGGAGAGGACTCTTTAAAGTAGAGACACTACATACTGATATACACCTGCACATCAGCAGGAGAGGACTCTTTAAAGTAGAGACACTACATACTGATATACACCTGCACATCAGCAGGAGAGGACTCTTTAAAGTAGAGACACTACATACTGATATACACCTGAACATCAGCAGGAGAGGACTCTTTAAAGTAGAGACACTACATACTGATATACACCTGAACATCAGCAGGAGAGGACTCTTTAAAGTAGATACACTACATACTGATATACACCTGAACATCAGCAGGAGAGGACTCTTTAAAGTAGAGACACTACATACTGATATACACCTGAACATCAGCAGGAGAGGACTCTTTAAAGTAGAGACACTACATACTGATATACACCTGAACATCAGCAGGAGAGGACTCTTTAAAGTAGAGACACTACATACTGATATACACCTGAACATCAGCAGGAGAGGACTCTTTAAAGTAGAGACACTACATACTGATATACACCTGAACATCAGCAGGAGAGGACTCTTTAAAGTAGAGACACTACATACTGATATACACCTGAACATCAGCAGGAGAGGACTCTTTAAAGTAGAGACACTACATACTGATAGACACCTGAACATCAGCAGGAGAGGACTCTTTAAAGTAGAGACACTACATACTGATATACACCTGAGCATCAGCAGGAGAGGACTCTTTAAAGTAGAGACACTACATACTGATATACACCCGAACATCAGCAGGATAGGACTCTTTAAAGTAGAGGGACTAGATACTGATATACACCTGAACATCAGCAGGGGAGGACTCTTTAAAGTAGACACTACATACTGATATACACCTGAGCATCAGCAGGAGAGGACTCTTTAAAGTAGAGACACTACATAATGATATACACCCGAACATCAGCAGGATAGGACTCTTTAAAGTAGAGGGACTAGATACTGATATACACCTGAACATCAGCAGGAGAGGACTCTTTAAAGTAGAGACTCTACATACTGATACACACCTGAACATCAGCAGGAGAGGACTCTTTAAAGCAGAGACACTACATACTGATATACACCTGAACATCAGCAGGAGAGGACTCTTTAAAGTAGAGACACTACATACTGATACACACCTGAACATCAGCAGGAGAGGACTCTTTAAAGTAGAGACACTACATACTGATACACACCCGAACATCAGCAGGAGAGGACTCATTAAAGTAGAGACACTACATACTGATACACACCTGAACATCAGCAGGAGAGGACTCTTTAAAGCAGAGACACTACATACTGATATACACCTGAACATCAGCGGGAGAGGACTCTTTAAAGTAGAGACACTACATACTGATATACACCCGAACATCAGCAGGATAGGATTCTTTAAAGTAGAGACACTACATACTGATATACACCTGAACATCAGCAGGAGAGGACTCTTTAAAGTAGAGAGTCTACATACAGATATGAACCTGAAGATGAGCATAGTATGTCCTTTTTAAGTGGTGACTCACTTGTGCATGAACTCGATGATCTTGTCTTTGTTCCGCAGGTGTGGCAGCGTGTACTTTTCTTCACCTTTCACGAAATACTTAACGGTCGGGAAGCCGGAGATCTTGAAGCGCTCTCCTACAGCTTTGTGCACGGTGGTGTCCACCGCTGCCAACACACCCGGACTCTGTGGAGGAAAGACAACAGAGGATAGGGGGTGATATAATGACTATGGCGCCTAATTAGACCAATGACAGTCCTTTACGCTGAACTGTTACATGACACCGAGCAATTTAAACTTCCAGAGAACAATCCCAAGTTCAACCTCTGCTAATGAGCACACACTGGTTGTGTATATATAACGTAATAGCGCTGCATTAGTAAGACCGGCAGAGAAGGAAAGGAGGGGAGAAATAAATGACATGCTGGGTCTTGAGGGCTCAGGGTGAAAGAGGCTCCACTCCATGTATAACTTATTTACAAAAAATGTCTCTATAAAACACACCGGACCCGAAAAGGAGCAGGGAGAAGAAAATAATCTTATATTACCTGCACCTTTCTCAAAATAAATGAATAGAAATAGATGGTCTGTCCTTCATACTTTCTTATTCACAGCCAATCATAACACTATCTTAGGAAAATAAGAGAAACACCAAAACGTCCCAAAAAAATTAGGGATGTCCCGATCACCATTTTTTGCTCCCGATCCGATTCCGATCATTTGATTTTGACAATCTGCCGATACCGATTTTTCCCGATCCAATCTTTATGCAATGCATTAAGAGAAAAAAAAAGGTAACAGATAACGGCTGCTCATCCAACGCGATGAATTCAGCTATCTTGGCTGTTATTTTTTTGGCCTTTTCACTGTTCTGGGGCAGTTTTTCTTTCCTTTTTAAAGTCTCTGAAAGTGTCGTTACCTGAGTGGCCGCTGTGTACTTATCGTGTTGTTGTTGGTGTTTGTTTCTCAGGTGGCGTATTAGATTGGTCGTGTTGAACGTAGCTCTGTTCTTTCCACCACGCGGAACCTCCGCCTTGCAAACATTGCATCTGGCTGTTACACTGCCTTCGCTTTCAATTTTATAATACTTCCAAACTCCTGACGTTTTCTCTGTCCCGACTCCCCAGCTGAACGTAGCCTCTCGTTAGCTTACTGCTACAATTAGACACTGCGCCCACTCTGTTGCCTGATTTGAGAGAAATAAGCAACCAGGTCTATGAAAACAAGCCCCAAAGAAGCAACACATACATGATGTTGTGTAATTTTAAACCTAAACTAAGGCCTCAGGATGACTTTAAGACTTGAACATGGTCATTTTTGTTTTGTAACC
Source organism: Notothenia rossii (assembly GCF_949606895.1). Classification (NCBI taxonomy): domain Eukaryota; kingdom Metazoa; phylum Chordata; class Actinopteri; order Perciformes; family Nototheniidae; genus Notothenia; species Notothenia rossii. Next base: position 90,849,305 of record NC_136904.1, read on the forward strand.
TTAAAAATATATTTTATATATAAAATTAAAAAATTAAAAAATTCCCGATCCCCGATTTTTTTCTCCCGATTCCGATCTTTTGAAAATCACGTGATCGGCTCCGATCCCCGATCAAGTGATCGGATCGGGACATCTCTAAAAAAAAATACTTAGTTCCCACTTGACAGTTAACGGAAAGAAACACAACAACACCAAAACATCCCATACGAGGAAAAGTGCGACATCTGAGTCGTACTGGAGTCGTACTGGAGTATAACGTAATAGCTGAAAATGACAGTCCCTTACGCTGAACTGTTACATGACAACGAGCAATTTAAACTTCCAGAGAACAATCCCAAGTTCAACCTCTACTAATGAGCACACGCTGGTCGTGTATTTATAACGTAAGAGCACTGCATTAGTAAGACGGGCAGAGAAGGAAGGAGGGTGAGAAATAAATGACATGCTGGGTCTAGAGGGCTGCGGGAGAAAGAGGCTCCAGATCATCAATATTAGATAACGGCCAGGCTTTTCCCATTGACCTCCAGCACTGGGCAGAGAGCCACGAGGAGAAGGTCCAGGCATCGGGCCGGGGAGACGCTCACGGATGAGATAATTGGAGGTTTATAGGCCCTGCCCCTGGCTGGGGAGTGTTGCATTACCACAGAGGACAGAATGGCGGAGAGGAGGAACACACCCGACTAATCAGAAACACATCGAGAGGCGGGCTGCAGGACTCAGCGACCAGCATGGCGGCCAAAAAGCCTTCAGGAGGGAGGGATTGTTAGGAAGTGTTAATGAGGCGCTGCTACGTCCACATAGATCTGTGTGTGCAGCAGAGTGCGATATATGGAAACACACAGGCCTGTAAGCATGCTGCACGTAAAGGAAGGTTAGGACACTCACGTCTGCAGCCTTGTTGAGTATTTCAGCAGCTTCATCATACTCTGGCTTCATCTTCTTGCAGTGTCCACACCCTGAAGGAAGCAAAACACACATGAGAGCCCAAACTATGACGGATTTATAAAACTGATAGCAGATATTTAACAGATATGTCTTTAAAAAAAAATCAAAACTACACATTGTCTGGTAAAAATCCCTCAAATCTTGTTATTAAAATGTTGGAATATTGGAAGGAAGATATCCTACAGTTTGCTATCAATAAAGGTAAATATAAAACAAAACAAAATAATTTCACATTTCAAACAGGAAGTATTATCCATTTATAAAAATACCTAAAAAATAAGAAAAATCTGGATCATAAATAAATGACAACGCCTCAAAACATATATTTTCTGAAACCTATTCATTAATACAAATAAATTATTGATTATACGCCGATATCAGCTTCCTAGACAGATAAAGGAACTACCTCTCAATCTTGCAGACAAAGAAATAACTGTATCCCTGAAGAAATTATTTCTCTAAAACCAAAGCTGCAAAGATGACGCAATCTTTGCACAGCATTACGTCCCGGATCCGTCCGGTTGAATCAAAGCGTCTAACCGCTGTTACTCTCTGGCGTTTGGCAGATTTGTCAGTGGGGTTACTTCTGACATGCTGAGGGTGAAACCATAAAGGAGATGACAAGGGTCTCTCATGTTTACCAGGAGAGCTCCGTCATGTCTGATTACTTCCTACATGATTCACTCTCAGGCATAAGGGGGGGGGGGTTTCTGAGTGAAACTGTTAGAGGTATAACGACGGAGACTGGGGCTGAATCTCACTTTGGTTAAATGGATTCCTTGCGTCCCTCACTTGCGTCGTTTCCCTGCGTCTAGTCCCTCCCCCCAGGGAAGCATGGAGAGACGCAAGGAAACCACGAGAAGCAGGGAAATGAGTTTTAAGAGCAATGGGACGTCCTTTCCTCCGGAGCGTCACGTGAAGCGACGTCCGTTTGATCGTCTGACAGCAGCCGGATCAGTGCATGCGCTGCATCGTCCAATCAGTGAGCGATAAACAGTAAGGGGGCGGGGCGAGTGTCTGAGGATTTCACCAGAGGATGGTCTGGTAGTTCCTCGATTATCGCTCTTCAATCCTCCGGCACAAATAAGGCCACTGGGACGCTACTCAAGATGGCGCAGACAAATCAACTTCCGGTGACACCGAGCCCGAGGAGCGAGGAAATGAAAAATAAATGTTAGGTTCATATTTTCTGGAAAACTGTCCGACACCTCAGGAGGGGGAAGCAGGGAACCATCCAAGCTGTGTACAGTAAGGATGGGACGTTGTTGACCTCAACTGATGGAGTGTTAGGGCGTTGGAAGGAGCACTTTGAGGAACTCCTGAACCCGACAACTCCGCCCTCTATGTTAGAGGCAGAGCTGGAGTATGAAGGGGGATCGACACCAATCTCCCGGGGGGAGGTCACTGAGGTCGTCAAACAACTTCACAGTGGCAAAGCCCCGGGGGTGGATGAGATCCGCCCAGAAATGCTGAAGGCTCTGGGTGTTGAGGGACTGTCATGGTTGACACGTCTCATCAACGTTGCGTGGAAGTCGGAAACAGTACCGAAGGAGTGGCAGACCGGAGTGGTGGTTCCCCTTTTCAAAAAGGGGGATCAGAGGGTGTGTGCCAATTACCGAGGCATCACACTACTCAGCCTCCCCGGGAAAGTTTACTCTAAGGTACTCGAAAGGAGGGTCAGGCCGATTGTCGAACCTCAGATTGAGGAGGAACAATGCGGATTCCGTCCTGGTCGTGGAACGACGGATCAGCTTTTTACTCTCGCAAGGATCCTGGAGGGTGCCTGGGAGTATGCTTATCCAGTCTACATGTGTTTTGTAGACTTGGAGAAGGCATATGACCGGGTTCCAAGGGAGTCACTGTGGGAGGTGCTGCGGGAGTATGGGGTGAGGGGGTCTCTACTCAGGGCCATCCAATCTCTGTACTCCCAAAGCGAGAGCTGTGTCCGGGTCCTCGGCAGTAAGTCGGACCCATTTCAGGTGAGGGTTGGCCTCCGCCAGGGCTGCGCTTTGTCACCAATCCTGTTTGTAATATACATGGATCGGATTTCGAGGCGTAGTCGTGGGGGAGGGGGTCTGCAGTTCGGTGGACTAAGGATTGCACCACTGCTTTTTGCAGATGATGTGGTTCTGATGGCTTCATCGGTCTGCGACCTTCAGCACTCACTGGATCGGTTCGCAACCGAGTGTGAAGCGGCTGGGATGAGGATCAGCACCTCCAAATCTGAGGCCATGGTTCTCAGCAGGAAACCGATGGACTGTCCACTCCAAGTAGGGAATGAGTCCTTACCCCAAGTGAAGGAGTTCAAGTATCTCGGGGTCTTGTTCTCGAGTGAGGGAACAATGGAGCGTGAGATGGGTCGGAGAATCGGAGCAGCGGGAGCGGTACTGCAGTCTCTTTACCGCACCGTTGTGACGAAAAGGGAGCTGAGCCAAAAGGCAAAGCTCTCTGTCTACCGGGCCATTTTCGTTCCTACCCTCACCTATGGTCATGAAGGATGGGTCATGACCGAAAGAACGAGATCGCGGGTACAAGCGGCCGAGATGGGTTTTCTCCGCAGGGTGGCTGGTGTCTCCCTTAGGGATAAGGTGAGAAGTTCGGTCATCCGGGAGGGACTCGGAGTTGAACCGCTCCTCCTTCGCGTCGAAAGGAGCCAGTTGAGGTGGTTCGGGCACCTAGTTAGGATGCCACCTGGGCGCCTCCCTAGGGAGGTGTTCCAGGCACGTCCAGCTGGGAAGAGACCAAGGGGTAGACCTAGAACCAGATGGAGGGATTATATCTCTTCTCTGGCCTGGGAGCGCCTTGGGATCCCCCAGTCAGAGCTGGTTGATGTGGCCAGGGAAAAGAAAGTTTGGGGCTCTCTGCTGGAACTGCTACCTCCGCGACCCGACCACGGATAAGCGGGAGAAGATGGATGGATGGATGGATATTTAGCTCCTCTCCTGGGACATGTCTCCACGCTTTAATGTTCAAAAGGTCTTTATTGTTCTCAAACTGCCTGTGTTGCAGCACCTCTTTTAACCGTCTGTCTGAAACCAGAGCCCAGTCTGCTCTGATTGGTTAGCTGGCTGGCTCTGTTGTGATTGGTCAAACGCTTAGAGATGTCCCGCCCCTTAGCCTATCACGTACAATGTGTTGCAGCGCTAGCCAATAGGAGGTCAAGTGTTATATAGTGTTGTCATTATGTTATGGAAGAAGACAATGTTTTCTTAAAAAAATGTTTTTCTTCAAAAAGTCTGTTTCCCGATTCAACTCATTATTAAATTAAAAATATGAAGTATCTCCCAGATCCAGATTTTGAGTGCCAAAATTTAAAAGGGAGTGAATTTCATTACATAACTTCACCATCGGCCAAATACTGTATTTCTCGGTCCTCTAATTAGGAAGCCAGCATCACTGGTCTTTTCGCTCGGTTTAACTTTGTATTATCTAAAGGTTGTTGTGTCTGCACGCCTTTCAGTCAGCACACGTTAGCAAATGGTTTTTTAATAAAGCAATTTCAAGCATTATGAAAATATAGTCCCTGTTTGGTGTGAAGGGGACCACCTCTTCTCCTTAGCATTCGTAAACAAGTAGATTGTTGCTTTTATTTGCTTTCAGTGGTCTTTTGTTTTTATTATTTGGCTGTTTTTTAATTGTTACATTTATTCTGGTTTGTTTTGTGTTTGTAAGTTTTATTTTAAATGTATTCATGTTATGTTTTGTGAGCTGAGTGATTTTATATATCTCTCTGTACAGCACTTTGGTCTGGAGGTTTTAAAGTGCTGTATAAATAAAGTTGGATTTGAAGGTGTGATTTAAAGTGCATGAGGATCCAAGACGCCATATTTGTCTCATGCAATGTGCAAAATGTTTCATGTTACGATTTAATGAAGACGCTGTTAGATCTGGACTTAGCACAGCTTGTTATGAGCAGCGCTGTGCACGGATACGCGAAACAAAGTTGGTATATTGTTTTGGGTACATTTCCTAACCCGCTAAATTGTCCTTGTCCAAACTGTTCAGGGATTCCTTTCTTCAAGATACAACGCGGAGCTGGCACAGGCTATTAATCAAGAGGGACATGCCTGGTGGAAACATCTCTGTCACTGTGGTGTGTGATCCTCAGATCGGAGAAACACAGTGACTAAAGGACTTTAGTCTGACCCTTCAAACTGATGAGTAAGAGAGAAACCAACTGTCCTGTGCATTCAGAACGAGTGGGGCATGAGAGGCAGGGTCAGTGTGTGTGTGTGTGTGTGTGTGTGTGTGTGTGTGTGTGTGTGTGTGTGTGTGTGTGTGTGTGTGTGTGTGTGTGTGTGTGTGTGTGTGTGTGTGTGTGTGTGTGTACAGAGATGTACTGAAATATTGCTGATTCAGAGTGTAGGGAAGTACAAGCTGACCACACACACACACACATCACTGCAGCTGGAATACAAACTGACGCACGCAGAAAAGGAAACGGCTGGTGAGTTTTCTCAGTAAATGTTGGATTTCTGAGGAGGTGTCAGGTCATATTCTCTGGGTCCACTGCAACAGTACGCTTAGCCTGGAGCTACTTGCTAAGTGGTCAGTCAGGGGAGTTGTTCAATTCAGAACTAATAACTTCCTGATGTACCAGCTGCAGCCTGAACGCAGACATTAAGGTATCTCACTGTGAAATACAGCTATATCTGCCGGAAGACTGTTCAACATTTTTCAGAGGAGAACTTTTGTTTTGGTCCCAAACATATCCAGGCTCACTGTGGGAATTTTCAGTTGGATGATTTGCCGCCGTAAAGAGCTGCACGCAAACACCCCCCCGCTGAGAGCTGTTCAGAGGACGCAGAGAGAGGCCGCTCTGAGAGGTGGACAGAAAAGGCAAGCTGATGGTGGCGGTATGGAGACCATTAATCTCACTCTGACAGCAGGCCATTAAGAAAAACTGCATTGAAGCAGCAAGGCTGGGCATCTGTCAGTGTGTGTGTGTGTGTGTGTGTGTGTGTGTGTGTGTGTGTGTGTGTGTGTGTGTGTGTGTGTGTGTGTGTGTGTGTGTGTGTGTGTGTGTGTGTGTGTGTGTGTGCATTTATGTGAGACAGAGCGATATGCGGTGTAATTGTGTGCCATAAATGCTTGTCTCATGGAGTGAAATATGTTTTTGATATGCTCCACAGTGAACAGATATTTGCTGAAATAATCTGATGCCGTTTGTTTTAGCAGACTGCCCTTCAGTGTGTGTGTGTGTGTGTGTGTGTGTGTGTGTGTGTGTGTGTGTGTGTGTGTGTGTGTGTGTGTGTGTGTGTGTGTGTGTGCGCAGGGTGAGTCAAGTGCAGGGACAGAGCAGCTATGACTCCACATGAGGACAAGGAGGACATCTGTCATTCGGTCATGTTTTCTGCCCTAAAATAACTAAATCAACTTTTGACATTAAAATAATTCCTGCTCAAAAAAGTGCAGAGTCTGCTAAATATTAATCGTAGGAATGTCTTTGACGCACTGCACTTTCCCGAACGTCAACCAGCGCTCCGGTCCCGACTGTGTGCGTCACTTTTTATTGTCCCCTTCTTCCGCTGTGTTTGGAGCTTCTTGCAGCTTTTCCTTTTTGCAGTGCTTGTAAAAAATGTTGCGCATGTTTCCTCAAGTTGTTTCTTCATTTGCATGTGTTTTGGTGCATTTCTTTCATTTTGAGTGAAGATGAAGATGTTCTTTCTAGAAGTTGGTACCTTTTTAACCCAAAAAACAAAACCAGGGTTCGCTTTATTTTATTACTGGAAATGAGGTAAAAGCTGCTTGAAATGTCTTTAACTGAAGTTATACATGCATATACTGTGATTCCACTGACGATGATTGTGCATTAACCAACCATAACATATATCATCCAAAATATATCTATACATCTATGAGTCGGTGAATTTGTTCAAAGTGAAGTACCTTGCCATAAGAAAAAAAACCTAGTTCCGTCTCCTTTTTTAACGTTTGTTTTTCAAATCAAAACAGACTGACCTGATTAAATAAATGATGTCACTTGGCTGTTCTTATTTGGCGGATCCAGAAATCCCATGACATTACATTTGCACTAGCCAACTGGCAGGTGTTAGAACAAATATTTGTGCAAACTTTTTAGGTAGTAAATCATGACACTGCAGTGTATACAAGTGAAGTGCCTTTCTTTCACTTCAGCAGCTGGAGACTGCGTTTTTTGGGGGGGGGGGGGGGATGTGTTTCTCCCAACATCACATTACATGACATGTTAGACACTTTTATCCAAAGCAACTTACATACTCAATACTGTGGACAATCCCCACAGGAGCAATTTGGGGTGAAGTGTCTCAGGGACACAACGACATGCTGACTGCAGTGGGGTTTGAACCTGTGCCCCCCTGATCCCAACACATATGCACAACCCACTGCGCCACACGCCTCCGTTAGGTATAAAAACTGCATCAAAGTATGTGATGAAATCTTGAAAACAATGAATCATCATTGTTGTGAACGCCAGGGAAAAGGACGCTCTTGTTATTTATTCGTTTATTAGCGGAGGCTGGTAGGCGTGTGGCGCAGTGGACTGGTGCATTGGTGTTCAGATCAGGGGAGCACAGGTTCAAACCCCACTGCAGTCAGCATGTCGTTGTGTCTCTGAGATACTTCACCCCAAATTGCTCCTGTGGTGATTGGTCACAGTATTGAGTATGTAAGTTGCTTTGGATAAAAGCGTCTAACACGTAATGTAATGATATGAGCATGGAGGGGAGGGGAGGGGAGGGTGAACCGTGGGTGAAGGTGACGGAGATAGCGGAAAGAAAAAACAAAAAAGGTCCAAAAATAGACCCAGGGTTTGGATTGTGTCGTGAGGCTGCTGCTCTCACAATGTGTTTCTAAATAGGGTGAATATATTTGCATGATTTTGCAGCTCCCTCTCACGCAGGACCAAAGCAGAAGACTTCTAAACCACGGACAAAACCTGGCATGTTGACAAAGATCTGCAGAAACGGCAGTATGGTGCGTGAAGAACACTGACACCAGGCTCATGTGAACCACATGGCAGCAGAGCCATGACCTCCACTGTGATCACGAGATACAAAAGGGCTGAGTTTCTGCAGCCAGCCTAATTCCCCGTCTCTGACTATTAGAACTGACGATGACGTTGATGTTATTTGCGTGACTAAATAACAGTTCAGCCCTAGAGCATTGGCAAAACAATATTTAACACAGCTGGGAGGAATGTGAAGCTTCTCACACACTTGATGCACAGATTTGACTATCCAGACGACTTTCTGAAGTCTCTCTGTATTTCTGAGGGTGAAAAGGGGTAGTGGTGGTCTAATGCAGTGGTTCCCAACCTGGGGGGTGCAAGGCCTCAGATGATTTGAGTCCAAATATCATATTTAGACGTTTTTTTTTATTCTCTTTTTTTTTTTTTTTTTACATATAATTGTAACGCAATACATGATTGTCACTAAAAGCCTTGTCTCTACATTACAATAACATATACAAAATAATTGATTAATTAATTTGAATACAAATTCAAGTTAGTATATTAAAGGCATAAAAAGACAGAAATGTATAATTCTTTCTTTAATAGAAATGTTTCTTCTGCCCGTAAAGTGTCCAAATCGGGCTTTTCTGGATAAGCGCATTTTTAAAAACATACTCATTGTCCATGCCGGTTTCAAATGGATTATTTGTCACAGTTGCTCCGATCAGATCAGTCTCCTCCATTTTGTAGATTATTTACAACTTTTGAATCCACATAAACACATCGGCAAAACCCGGCTTACTTTGAGCATCTGTTTTAAACAGTTTAATCCCTTTGTGGATTTGCGCCCCCCCTTGCGTGTGTGGGGGGGGGGGCGCAACTTCCAACAGGATTCATTTGGGGGGGCTCTTGGGAAAAAACGTTGGGAACCCCTGGTCTAATGGATAGTGAGGTGGGCTGAAGATCAGAAGGATGTGAGTTCAAATCCCGCCTGGAACACCACCACTTGTGTGCCCTTGAGCAAGGCACTTAGCCCTTAGTTACTCCGGGGAGGATGTCCCTGTGATCGGTCATTGTAAGCCACTTTGGATAAAAGCGTTGAGATGATCATATTCAAACTACAGTATGCCTTTTAAACATGTATTGTATACCTGTGGTGTTTATTTTAATTATTGTATTATCTTTGCTTTGTAATGCCTGTTGTGAAATGCCATTATATAATATGTTTTTACTTTATGTATTCCTAAAAATACTTTTAATTTGTTTTGTAAAGCACTTTGAATTGTCACGTACAGAAAAGTGCTATATAAATAAACTTGTCAGCGAAATGAAATGTAATTTAAAAATGTAATGAAAAGTGGGTTTTGAAAGGACAAGGCAAATCTCTGCATGCATGTCTTATTACTGGCAATCTAAGTAATGAAAATATCAAAACTCAGTCAATTCATCCTACAACAAATATGTCACTGTGTTTATATCATTCAAGAGCTCAGCTGCTTTCCAGAAACAATTAGAAACACAAATCACCGTTTCACTTTGGGATATGTCCCTACATTATGACGTTGCAGTTTATTCTAATCTCACATACTCCCCTGGTGCTATAAATACCGTTGGCAGCAAATGTGCATTCATCGGTGTCATGATTGTGCAGCAATTGCAGATAACAAGACAAAGACTAGATCACACCTCGTTCACAGTAGCTGGTCTCTTTTATTGTACAGGTGAGGGTCTCTGTATGTATGCTTTCTGTGTTTCACAACGTCACAAATAAAATCATATATAATGTAAGATGGACATGTGATGTGTGTGCTCTGTTACTCACAGGGGGCGTAGAACATGATGACGGCGGCAGGATGTTCCTCCAGGAAACTGTCGAAGGAGTCGTCGGTCAAGTGGAAGACGGGGGAGTCCGTCTCCGTCCACGGCACCTCGGGGGTCTTCGGCTGGGGGGGCTGCGGGCTGAAGGAGGAGGAAGAGGTAATGTAAGGTACGTTTACACAATACAATTCAAAGTGGTTTACATCATCATTAACACTTAACAAGAAGACAAAAGAAAGGAGGACGAGGGGACAACAAGGGCAACAGAAGTGAGGAACTTGTTAAAGAGGACATTCCAGCTGGCTCTGTACGAAGCAGAGCATGAGACACAGCTGCAGACCCTTCTCCACCCAATGTGTCTCTCACACACACATCTGGAGCAAAGCAGCCCCGCCTTGATGACGAAGCAAAACGAAGCAATGCCAAGAAAGAGTGGACAGAGAAATAAACAACACACACACACACACACACACGGTCTTATCCAAAGCGACATACATACTCAATACTGTGTGAAATCCCCACAGGCGCAATTTGGGGTGAAGGGTCTCAGGGACACAACGACATGCTGACTGCAGTGGGGTTTGAACCTGTGACCCCCTGATCCCAACACCAACTGACACACACACAGGAACTCTGACTGATGCCACACGGGGAGCGGCAGTCTTTATTAGGATCCCTGTTAGCATTAGCTATTAATGCTGGGGTCCACACACACACACACACACACACACACACACACACACACACACACACACACACACACACACACACACACACACACACACACACACACACACACACACACACACACACACACACACACACACACACACACACACACACACACACACACACACACACACACACACACACACACACACACACACACACACACACACACACACACACACACACACACACACACACACACACACACACACACACACACACACACACACACACACACTGCAGCCGCATGAGACTTCATATCTTTTATAAACACTAGTATTGTGAAACCAAGGTGCTGCATTCATCTTTTATCCAGAATGTCATCGGTCTAACATCTCTGTGATAATAAAGAGCTCTGGATCAGGGTTCATGCTGCACACAGGCCTGATCAGATCACGGCTTGTTGTTCTTCTGCAACACAACATGCAGTTCTGTCCCTGGTTGCATCCAGACAACCGCCATGTCCTGGTGCTGCAGAGGACAGCTGAGATCACTGAGGAACTTCATCTCTGCTTCCACGCTCAGCTCGCCTTTCTGATATTGAGAAGATGCCAAAGAAACGTCTTTGATGTGCAACGTACAAAGCTTTGAAGAGAATGATTCAAGAGTCTAACCTCCTTCGCTCCCGTTGGCAGAGCAGTGTAACAGCTGTATTTTTTTAACGTGTAGAAACTCCTTTCAGTGCAAAAAAGCCAGGGATGATATCTTACTCTGTTGAAAGAGGAGGAAACATGGAAACGTAGAGGGGGGTAAAACAGATTGAACACAAGAGAAACTTCATCAAATATGTAGAAACAAGTAGGGGGTGATACACGTGGGAGAGGAGATAGAAAACCCTGAGGCAGGAAGTGCTACAAGAAGAGCACAATGGAAACAATGCCTCGAAATATGAACGCAGCAAATTACATAACCTTGAAAACTTTTGGAGAAAAAGCTGATTTTTTCCTCATCTCAAACCGATGACAGATGTGATGAGGCTCGCATGGAGGCTGACAACAACCCCCCCCCCCCCACTCAATCCATCAATGTAAAACATGGAGAGTATTCTGTCAGATTGACAGAGAGGGCAAAAGTACCCACATCCTTTACTCAAGTAGAAGTACAGATACTCGTGTTTAAAAATACTCTGGTGAAAGTAGAAGTACTGACCAAACTTCTTTACTCAAGTCAAAGTAAAGAGGCTTTGAAATGTACTTCAGTAAAAAGTACCCATAACTAGCAGCTGTTTTAAAGAGTACCTGACCTCCCTTTATATTAATAGAACAATAATGTCATTGTTAGCTAATGAATGTTTCCATGGTGACCAACGGCAACATGACAACGTTTTCATTGGTCCCTCTTCTTTAGAGAAGACCAGGAAATGATGGATACACGGATCGTGTTCAAATCAATAGGCACGCAATGACTCTAAATAATAATGATCACGCCACCAAACACACATTCAGACTAAAGGAACCAGCCTGTTTGGAAAATGTGAGAAGTAGAAAGTACAGGTATTTGTGTTCAACATGTAAGAAGTAGAAAGTACAGGTATTTGTGTTCAACATGTAAGAAGTAGAAAGTACAGGTATTTGAGTTCAACATGTAAGAAGTAGAAAGTACAGGTATTTGGGTTCAACATGTAAGAAGTAGAAAGTACAGGTATTTGAGTTCAACATGTAAGAAGTAGAAAGTACAGGTATTTGTGTTCAACATGTGAGAAGTAGAAAGTACAGGTATTTGAGTTCAACATGTAAGAAGTAGAAAGTACAGGTATTTGAGTTCAATATGTAAGAAGTAGAAAGTACAGGTATTTGAGTTCAACATGTGAGAAGTAGAAAGTACAGGTATTTGGGTTCAACATGTGAGAAGTAGAAAGTACAGGTATTTGTGTTCAACATGTGAGAAGTAGAAAGTACAGGTATTTGTGTTCAACATGTGAGAAGTAGAAAGTACAGGTATTTGTGTTCAACATGTGAGAAGTAGAAAGTACAGGTATTTGTGTTCAACATGTGAGAAGTAGAAAGTACAGGTATTTGTGTTCAACTTGTAAGAAGTCAAAGTAAAAAGTCGTCAGGAAAATAAGTAGTGGAGTAAAGTACTGACACCAGAAACATGTACCTAAGTACAGTAACAAAGTATTTGTACTCCACTACTTCCCACCTCTGCAGATTGATCGTCTGATTTCCTGCCTGGCGACCTCTCTGAATCACACAGCTGGGCTCTGAATAAGCCGAACAGTAAAAGTTTAGGACGGGGAAGGGACCTGCTCTCCCTCCGGGTTAAACCTGTGGGATATATCCCCTGCCTGTCTCGCTCCGTTTCCTGTGATATCTGTGAAAGCTCTGCTCCGTGCCCTCTGGCTGCGGCCCGATGGACGGTCATGGCTTTAACTCAAATGTAAGATGGAGGAAAGAGGGGGGGGAGAAGGCAGGAGAGCAAAGCCATGGAGGGAGAAACCAGGTTACAGGCGAGGTGAGAAAGAAAAATGAGACAGAGCAGGTGTAGATTGATGACACCCTGTCAAGGTGAGTCAGGGTCAGGAGGGAAAGGTGTGATGAAGACCACGGAACAATGGAGAGGGGATGCCAGAGACGTCCACTGAGACTTTAAAGCAGTTTGCGCATTGAAGTTTGAGAGCTCTGTTTCTTTTCATTAGCTAAAACAGATGTGGACACAAACATATTGCAGTCTGAGCTTCCACACGTCTTGAGTGATGAAGACTTTACTCACTTCTTCATCCAGTCTGCAATATCCTTCGCTGTGCCTCCGTAGTTCTCAAAGTGGTGAAGGAACTTCCCGTTCCTAAAAGAGCACAAAATGAGGTTTAGTCCAAACCACATGTCAGCAATTGGAAAACATGGATTGGTGCGGTTGAAAAACTTTTAAAAACCATAGGCTATGTAATAACTGTCATATCATACAACACTAAAAATATACTTTAGTTATATATTTCTACAACATTTCTACAATTGTATTTGAAGGGAATACCCAACCTGAACATGTCTTCTGGATAATAATAATAATAATAATACATTATATTTATATAGCGCCTTTCAAGGGACCCAAGGTCGCTGTACATCAGGGGTGTCAAACTCAATTTCATCGCGGGCCACATTGGAATTATGGTTGCACTCAAAGGGCCGGTTGTAACTTTAAGACTACCGTAATTTTCGGACTATAAACCGCGCCTTTTTCCCCATTTTTCGACGCTGCGGTTTATATAACGGTGCGGCTAATCTATGGATTTTTACAGCTAACGGCCACCACCTTTAACTCTATGGGCGGTCCGCGGACCCCCACCTTTAAGCGGCGGGTTCCAGCAGGAAAAGCTGGAGGCCGGAAAAGAGTGAGACAGGTAGCGCGCAAAAGTAAAAGTGGAACCGAGAGTGGTATGCCGCTCAAATATATGAAATACGTCCAACTCTTTGTCGTTCAATGGTTGTTTTTAGTCTTTCTACACACACACACCTTTTGCCTTAGAGTCCGAAAATTACGGTATATAAATATTTAATATGTATAAAATGATGTATTATATTACATTATTGCCTTGGATTATTATCGGATCGGGTAATAACTTCATAATTAACTACGTCTGAAAGCAGAAGTCTACGGCAAATAATTGCAAGTCTCTTTGGTGAGACTGTCACAAACTTATTTAAAAAGATAAGCCAAATTCTGGAAAAAAAGTTAAAAAAAAAATGAAATGTGACAAAAAAGCCTAATTCTAAGAAAAAAGGCAAAGAAATGAATGCAACTGATTATTTAATGTTTAATGTTGTTTTTATAGGCAATAATCTAAGCTTTGTTAGTTCCAGGTTTAATATGTGCAATAAGTTCATTTCAATAAGTTCTGCAATAAACATTGAACCAGTCCGGCCCTCGGCTAGTACCCATTTTTTTATTTTGGCCCACTGTGTATTTGAGTTTGACCCCCCTGATCTAAATCGTCTGCAAACGCTAAAATACAAACACACAACATAACAGCTCAAAGTCTAAATGAAAAGTAGATCTGACGAAAGGTTAAAATAGGATTGATGCCACTTCCTTGTATTTTGAATGTTAGCATAACATTACAGATGCCAGTGACCCCTCGGTATGCATTTAAAGTGAGCGATTACTCAGCTGCAAAAATGTAAGCATATTTCCTTCATAAGAATGAGTTTATCTACTCTGCTGTTCGCTGCGACTCAGAGCAGGAGGCTCAGTGTCCGGAGTAACTGGCTTTCTGCAAACACAGTTACAGCTCGGGAGACACAGCGCGGACACTATTAAAGGTGATACACGATTACACACACACTGGATTTTGAGCTTAAAAACTCGCATTTTAAGTGATCCGAATGCCACGGTGGAGAGAGGAGCTGCTTGGAATTCAATCAGTGAGGTTTATGACCAACTCTTTATTCACCTGCTTTATCTCCGCTGCTGTGAAACCGTGTTAAAAAGTTAAGTCGAGATATGTCGAATTAATGTCCTTCTTGGGTAAAGGACACAGGAAAGACAAAGAAGCTCAAATAGTTTCACTTTCATTGTTGCTTTAATTGATAGGAAGTGGAGGGCTGCTGCAGTATTGGCCAGTAAGCTTCCTTAATCTGCAGGGCTGAACAGGTAGAAGACCTTGAAACCTCGCTCCTGCAGCGGAGAGATAACTCCAGGGGTGTTGATGCCGATTCACCCCGCAGTGATTAGCTGCTGTTTATCAGCCAGGTGCTCATTACTGAAGCCAATGGCCTCGGCTGGTCGTTAGCTAGCCCTGCGCTGACACTAATGCACTGCCTGCTAACGGACTGGCTCCAGACCAGCTACACATGAGTGCACAGGCGCATGTGTACAGCAACACACAAAGTAAGAAGTGCAGGAAGACACACACACACACACACACACACACACACACACACACACACACACACACACACACACACACACACACACACACACACACACACACACACACACACACACACACACACACACACACACACACACACACACACACACACACACACACACACACACACACACACACACACACACACACGTGAGAGAGTGTTTAATGTGGAAATGAGGAATAAGAGGAACAGAGCGGCAGCTATGGAGCACAATGTGAGCAGCACTGTAAATATGAGGGTAGTCGTGGTGTGGCTGGGGGGGGTTTCTGCATTAACAAACGCCATCCGTCTCACTCTCAGCCCCTACTGTGCAAGTGGCTTCAATGTTATAGTAGTAAAGCGAAATGAGTAGATTAACCAACAGCATCTCAAACACTAAAGGAGAAACGCTGAAGCCAAAACACTAAATCGATACAATTTAAAGTGTTCTTTGAGATGAAAAAAACATTGGCACGGTGTTTTAAAGCCTTCACTTAATCTGGCGTATTAATTATTTAAAACACCGGCTCATCTTGAGTGTCTGGGCAGACAACAGCTCTGTGTGAAGGAATGCAGCCCCACTGAGTTTCCAATGGGCAGCTGCGATGGCTCAGTGTGGCTCCTGAAGAAAAGGCTCTGCCAGGAAATATGGGGTTATGAAGTGCAAGTGAAAACTTTTGTAAATATTTGGTATTTTTCTTTGCCTGTGCTGCAGCACCTCTTTTACCCTCCGTCTGAAACCAGAGCCCAGTCTGCTCTGATTGGTTAGCTGGCCGGCTCTGTTGTTGTGGCAACGGCTTAGAGATGTCCCGCCACTTTAGCCTATCACGTAGGATGTGTAGGAGCGCTGGCCAATCGGAGCATGAGTGTTACCGCTACACAAAACGTACTTCTTAATCTATTATTTTGGAGACAGGGTATATGCAGGAATCCTGAAGTCAGATGTAAAACCTTTGAACACCTTTTTTAAGACCCTTTCCATACATTTTAAGACCTCATCTCCACTTTGAGTTCTAACCGGTTACCTTGGCGACACACTTTACCTCACATTGACTATATACAGTATTGATTGTCCTTCCTCCTTATCTTCCAACTATTTCGACGCAGACTTGCATTTCCCCATAACGATGTTGCTTAGCAACCGGCGTAAACGGACCTTCGCGCGCTATCAAGCAGTGAGCGTGAGATGTCCTGTTCAGATGACGTCAAATCCAACGGGATGCCATAAATAAACTACACAGAATCACACTACACACCTACGCAATGATTACATTCAGGCAGACTGTAGAATACAACCTCTTTGGACCATTTATATACTTATTGAAAACAAGCTACAAAATGTAATACCTTTGAAAATGCAGTTTATTACTTTTTAATAGCCTTAATTTCACTAAATTGATTGATCAACTTTTAATACTTTTTAAGACCCCGCGGACACCCTGATACAGCCTCGTTAAAGTCAGTTTTCTACTATAATACCTTTTCTTTGATTGACTACAGCTTTAGTATTTACTACAACTATACTTCAGCGAGTTTATAATATCCAGAAGACAGGTTTAGGTACGGTATTCCCTTTAAATAAAACACATGTTGTAGAAATATAACCAGTTAATTAAGGTTTTAGAAACGTTTTTGTTTTGTATTATGACAGTTATTATATTGGCTGTTACATAGTGAAGTCACTTTGTTCAGGAAGTGATCAAAGGAGTCCAATGGAGGCTTTTCAGGCACTGGTTGGGCGTGTGTGGGAGAGAAACAGGGATTTGAGCCTTTGCAGACCATTTACATGCACTAAAACCTATACACACACACAAAGGGATAGGGAACACCACAAAAAGCACAATAGGGCCTCTTTAACAATTGGTGAGCATGAAGAAAGCGGTGAGTAGCCATTTTGTTTGATAAATGGCTTCAACAATTAGGGAACAATCAAAAATGGTTTCCGATCATTTTCTTTCTCCATTAACTTCAGCTCTACTTCATATCCAAGAATACAGCACCTCCTGAGTGAACTCCATGCTCCTCGACAATAGCTCTCACATCCTTGACTTTCTCATGTGAAATTACTTTGTCCAATATACTGAGAAACTTTTTCCTTCACACCTCTTAAAAGCAATTTTCTGAACCTCCCTGGCAAATTGTACGTCTGACACCCCCCTGTGTGCCGGTGTTTAAGAGCTCTGCGCTGGCCTTTCTGTTTGAAGTGTCCCGACTCAGATGTTCTGAGCCTTGGAAGTGAGGCTGAGCCCTAAGTGAGACGGATGAGAGGACTCCAACTCACTCAAAGTAGCAGAAAGTCGGGTAGCCTTTGACGTTGTACTCCTCCTTCAGGCCGTCAAACTCGGCCGGGTGGACGTTCATCCCCGCCAGCACCTGGAGGAAAGACAACGTCAAGGGGGAAATAAGGTGTTTGCTGTCAGAGAGGCGAAGAAAGCAGAGACACAAGAAACAGAAAGGACATGAAAGCAGATGACCCATGGTCAGAGGACTCCGTAATCAAAGTATGTACTCCATGATTGAAAAGAGACTTCACTGGGAAAGGACATACTGCGCTAAGGGTCAAATGAATGTTGATCAGCGAACTCTAATCACATTTAACTTTGATAACACAATTAAATAAGCCCCCTATTGTGGACGTGATTAATGTACAGAATATATTTATAGACAAGACCTACCTTTAATTGGGTGCAGCAAACTTACCATTTTAATTAAGTGTTTTTTTAAACATTTTTTTTTTTTGTTTCCCATGTTTTTCACATTAAGATGTGTATAACAACATCAAACCCAAAACACCCTAACCATTGGGAGTGCTCTACATTTTTAGATTAATCTAAAGATATCTTTTTTGATTTGAAACTTGTGGGACAAAGACTTTTTGTTTGTCCTTGGGGTTGTGCATCGGGAACGGTAATGTTGATACATAAATACAGGGCATGACTATAAGGCATTTTGACTAAGCTGCTCAACATTGACAGATTTACTTTGAAATGTCATCATATAGCCTTGACCTCAAACTTGTCAACCGTCCCGATTTTCGCGGGAGACTCCCTATTTCACTGCCCTCTCCCGGTTTCCTCCCGGGGTCATATTTCTCCTGCATTTCTCCCAATTTCTGACAAAATCTGATTTACTCAAGACTGTTTCCACTCGGACTTTAATACAGCTACACCATTGTTTGGTTTCCATGGTAGCGGGTCTCTTTAGTAGCGCGCGCAACTAAAGGGTGTTCAGCATGGTGAGGAAGATAGTCACAGAACAAGAATGGTCTACTCTACTCTCTGCTCACTCCTTTCCTGTAAAATACAGGTCCAGCCCACACATATGCTCCATCAAGGTCGGTGCTACAGGCAGCAAGGCAGTGCACTTACAACTACAATAAGCATGTGTAGATGTTCGTGTCATCTTTAAAAGTCAGCTTCCCCATTGGATGATACACGTGGGAGAGGAGTTCTAACAGCTCCGGCGATCCACTAGCACTCCCCCCCCCCTCTGTGGTTTTGAAATGATTTCTCAGGTCTCAAGGTCGGCAAGTATGCTTGACCTTCAGCTGGGTGGAATGCTAGCAGGATATTGTGAGTGTATTTGAATGCTAATGTAAGCATCTTAAAATGCTTATAGATTGCTAACATTCAGTATGTAATGATGTTAGCTTACTCACATTAACTTGCTAGTGTGTGCAGTTAGTAATACAAATAAATATATCTCCATGACGCTGTTTCAGTCTATCCAGTGAGACAGATGAAATAAAATGTGAATATGTACTTTTTAGCGTGTTATAATGTGTGCATATACAGCCTCTGCTTTTATATATTTATGGTATTTAAAATAAATCAAACACCTGACATTTCCCAGGTTTCTTCAGAAGTAATGTAGTGTTCAAAGAAGAGCCAAAAACAGATTTCAAAATGTCCATGAGTCTTTGTCCTCTTGAGTGTTTTCAGATACATCTACCTGACTGCACACAACGCTTCAGACATTGACCTTACGTCCTCCTGTCTCTATGACACAGAGGTGAGTAATGTGTACAGCTCTGCTGAGCACTAACTCAGTATTCAAACCTGGCACTTCTCCGTAGTCTCTTGTAATAACTGGCACGCCTCCAATAATCCATCTCAGCCTGGCAAACAAACCCCTTTGTGTTCTGAGCAGCGAACTTGTATGCATACTGTTAATTTCCAGTTAAGAGGCTTACATTTCACAAGCTCAAATGCTCCATAATCAGAGAAACACGCACTTAATTATCCGTTCCTCCTCTGTGTGAGGCGAGCACTGCTTCACGCTCTCCTCAGGCAGCTGCTCTCTTATTGTCAGACCCCCTCAGATCCCTCTTCTTCAGGGTGCTTCAAGTGTTTGTGAACACAAAGCTTTTGTTTCCCCAGCTGATCGCATATGCCTCTGGTTGCTTTTCGTGCTGGCATCTCTCCAGCGCTCTTAAAAACACGTTACCACAGCTGGAAACAGAGCACCCTTTCCCCCCATTTTTAGTTGCGGTTGTAACACGGCTTGTCTGCAAACTGACAACACGGGTCTTTAGGGGACCCTCGAGACCAGGGAGGAGAAGAAAACATGATGAATACAGGAGGGAGGGGGAAGCAACACTAAGACTGGACTAAACTGATATTCAATCTATTTAGGTGGTGGTCTTCAGCTAGAACCCTATAGCTAGCCCTGTATTGTGGATGTGTTGCCAGGTAAAAGATAAATGAATTCCATGATTATAAACCTGCACAATGATATCAACTACTCAAATAATTTAAAACAGATTGAGATGCAAGGTTGGTAGACTTCAAAATACGGATACAGTTTAAATGAAGTCCAGCAGAGAGGGGGATCAGGGTTTCTGTTGGGAAAATAGTGAGTGTACTCTCAATCTGAGTGTAACATGATATCAAAGGTATCCCAACTGTAGCTGTGTGCATGACAGGATGTGTGATTACCTAGAAGAGCATCAGGACTGTTTGAGGCATATGATAGCTATGTGATTAACATGATGATTCAGCCTCTATGGAGAGAGACATATGACAAGCATGATCATTTCTGACGTGGAGCTAATCTGAACTAAACATTGAATACTGCTTTCTATTCCTCCATCTTGTGACTGTGTAACTCCCTCTCTTGGATATCAGCATGTGAAGGACACTGTTCAGGAACTAGTAGACGGTGACGAGTGATTATTATTATTTTATTTGAAAAAGTCCGAATTTTGAGAAAAAGTCAGGATTTTTAGGAGAAAGTCAGAATTTTGCGATTTTGAGAAAAAGTCAGAATTTTTAGAAAATGTCAGAATTTTAAGAGAAAGTCAGAATTTTGAAAGAAAGTCAGAATTTTTAGAAAAAGTCAGAATTTTGAAAGAAAGTCAGAATTTTGAGAAAAAGTTAGAATTTTGAGAGAAAGTCAACATTTTGAGATTTTGAGACAAAAATGTCAAAATGTTGAGAAAAAAACTATTTTGCACATGACAGGATGTATGATTACCTACAAGAACCGGTATTCCTCCATCTTGTGACTGCGTAACTCCCTCTCTTGGATATCAGCATGTGAAGGACACTGTTCAGTAACTAGTTGATGCTCTGTATGTGATGACTACTTCCATTCTTGATATTGAAGCTGAAGGGTACTGGTGGTCATTTTAGCAGGAAGTACAACAAGGAAAGGCTTTGATTGAGGCCAGTCTGACAGATTGCTCTCCTGCAGACTGCCAAACTTAACAATCCAGACATCAAATGCTGACACATCTAATCTTAATCAGCAAACATCAGAGCTGCAGATCACAGATCAGTTATTGCAGTGAAACAAGTGAGCAGACTTACATATGTCCCCTTGGTCTCTGTGGCTGCTTGCTGAAAGACGGGCTGCATCCTTTTACAAACCCCGCACCCTGTAACAAAGATAGAAATCACGAACACAAGTTATGACAGAGAATTCGATGGGAACCAGCGCGCTGACAGCATCGATGCAACTGTCAACAAAATGTCCATAATCTGACAGGGGGGATGTTTTTTTTTGTCAATAGCAGTTTGCGTTGTGTCATCGGCAGTGAAAGAGGTGATGCACTGACAACACACTTTATTACATGGCTTAGTTGAATACTCGATTCTGATTGGTCAATTCGGAACACGTGACACGTTGTTAATCCAGTACAGACAGACCGCTGTCAAGGACTTATTGGCCGTTGTTAAGGACGCTCACATCTGCAGAAAGAAGGCCGGTCGATTGAACTGTATACAGTTTGGCCGAAAAGCAAACTGTTCGACATGAGACAAGAAAAACCGCGGAGAAGTAACGGGGCAGAAACTCTCGTTTTTACGCAACGGTCCAGACATAGACATCAAACGGCAAAACATTCAGTCGCCAGTTGCTTTGGCATTAGGGCAGGGATATCTAGACACTTTCCAAGGGTTAACATAATGAATTGTGCTACTTTTAGAGCAAGCAGCGATGTTTTCAAATCTGTAATCAAAAAGGTTCTCAAAAACACTATCGAAGCAGTTCCTGTCGTTGCTACGTTAGTTCAAACGGTAACAACGGACTATTTTTCTTAGCGGATCAAGAAAGAGAAAGGAATCGAGGTTAAAAGGCGGAGTGCTGGACGTCAGATAAATCACCAGAAGAAGGCAGAGAGGAAATCAACACTAACAGGAACAGAACACGGGATGAGCTCTGCATAATGACCGCCTCGCTGCACATTATCCCTTACTTAATAACTGAGCTCAACACATGGGAAACTCCATAACACTGTTTTACTAACCATGAGGTGACAAGACAATTAACTCTACACTGACGTAACACCATTTTGTTTCATCATTTGTAATTGTTTCATTCATTTACCTGAGAGAAAACACTGAATATTGACACTTAATGACTTTATATTCAATGTTTTGAACCAGGAGAGACTTATTGGGATTATAGAAAACATTTCAATATCATTTTTATGGGGAAAAGCATATATTTTTCAAAGGGAAACTTGACAAAAATAAAGTTGCAAAATAAGTTACAGAATGAAAAAAATCAAGTAAGTGGACCTCATATTTAAGTAGAGCCATTTTAAAGCAGTTTCATTCATATGAAAATATTGTTATCTTAATTTATCTAGCTCCAATTCTTTCATTTGGATTTTAAAGTATTTCTCAAGGATGTTTTATTCTAATTTCTGAACGAGCATAAACAAGTCCTGAGGAAGCAGAGAATATAGTCTGGACATTTTCTCCCATAAAATAAAAAAACAAAGTTCTTACGTTTTAAAGGTCCCCTATCATACTGTTTTTCATCAATATATTACAGGTCTCAGATATATACAGAGCCTGTCTCTGATTGGCTGAAACACCAAACAGATCATTGCAGCATTACCCATAATCCCCTCTGTTTCAGCCCTGTTTCCAAAGTGCTGATTCGCTGTCTGTTACTTTAGATGAAAGTAAGGAACCCCTCCCCACGCCCCTCTGAGAGACATTTGGTTACAAAGAACTCAATGGTGCTCTAGGAGGAGATTCAGGTGATAAGGGGGGGGGGGGGGGGGGGGGTTACCCTGGTTGGTGATTGGCTAATGGTTACACAAGCCAAAACATCGTTATGACATCATAAAGTGGCCAAAATCTGATCAGCTCATTTTCAGACAGGTTTTTATAGAAATGGATCAAAAAGAGAGAGAATCTTTGTTCCTGAAACTTTCAGAGTCTCTTTCCACAGAGGGGACACATGTTGATGTAGAAGAGACATGAAGAAGAGGGGACACATGTTGATGTAGAGGAGACATGAAGAAGAGGGGACACATGTTGATGTAGAAGAGACATGAAGAAGAGAGGACACATGTTGATGTAGAAGAGACATGAAGAAGAGGGGACACATGTTGATGTAGAAGAGACATGAAGAAGAGGGGACACATGTTGATGTAGAAGAGACATGAAGAAGAGGGGACACATGTTGATGTAGAAGAGACATGGAGAAGAGGGGACACATGTTGATGTAGGAGAGACATGAAGAAGAGGGGACACATGTTGATGTAGAAGAGACATGAAGAAGAGGGGACACATGTTGATGTAGAAGAGACATGGAGAAGAGGGGACACATGTTGATGTAGAAGAGACATGAAGAAGAGGGGACACATGTTGATGTAGAAGAGACATGTAGAAGAGGGGACACATGTTGATGTAGAAGAGACATGAAGAAGAGGGGACACATGTTGATGTAGAAGAGACATGGAGAAGAGGGGACACATGTTGATGTAGGAGAGACATGAAGAAGAGGGGACACATGTTGATGTAGAAGAGACATGGAGAAGAGGGGACACATGCTGATGTATGTAAAGTGGATTTTGCATAATAGGTGCCCTTTAATAACACATACTATGTGCTCTCTCTTCACATGGCATCTTGTCGTTCAGCTCAGTAACAGCTCTTGTCTTTTGACCACAGCATGTTCAGCACAGTACAGAGAACAGCACTTGATAATAGAGGACTCACAGGGAGCGTAGAACATCATGAGGACCGGCCTCTCCTCTCTCTTCAGCAGCTTCCTGAAGTCCTTCAGAGGAAGGAGAGAGGGAACATGATTAACAAGCCTTATCATCTATTAATGACAGATATGTATAGTAGGGGCTGGGGGATTATTAGATATGATAATGCATCGGGGCTGTGAGGAAAAAGTTATACATTGTCTAAGATAAGATGTTAAAGATAACAAGCCGCATCACATTTCGCAGAAGATATGATCACCTTAATCACACTACTGTTTTAATCTGACCTGTAAAACATTCAATTGAAAAAGTGCATTTAAGTTATTTTCATTTGTTGGATGCTTAATACACAAAGGACTTTATAAAAATAGGTTTAAAGACTTGCTTGTTTCAAATACACTTTATTTAATGGACACATGCTGTATCAGATATAGATGTTGTGATTAGGGCTGCTCGATTAGCTGCTATAGCGTCTAAATGTGTTTTGGGGGAAATGTCCGTGCTGCAAAGTAACCAGTACAGTAAGAGCCTTTCAGTTCCCCCCAACAATTTGTATTGAAATAAATCAACATGGAACCAGTAATCACTAACTTTGTTTCCCCCGGCCCCTTATCGGAGAACACCCAGCTAGTAACCTAGCAACCAAGCTTCAGCTAGCGGCAGTCAGAAACTCTTCACACACACACACACACACACACACACACACACACACACACACACACACACACACACACACACACACACACACACACACACACACACACACACACACACACACACACACACACACACACACACACACACACACACACACACACACACACACACACACACACACACGGCAAAAATCACGATTATTTTGGTCAATAATTGATATCACGATTATTAAATACGATTATTCATTGACTTTGAAAACATCCATTTATTAAACTTTAAA
The DNA here is from genome assembly GCF_949606895.1 of Notothenia rossii. Lineage (NCBI taxonomy): Eukaryota > Metazoa > Chordata > Actinopteri > Perciformes > Nototheniidae > Notothenia > Notothenia rossii. The sequence continues at coordinate 90,873,967 of NC_136904.1, forward strand.
AGAAATAATAATTTGAACAGTATCTTTTTAACTGTTGATTACCCTGAACGTATAATTCAACTGAAAAACCAATACAAAAATAAATTAAATAAATGATATCAAAATAATAAATACCAATAAACAAGATCAACAAATATTTTGGGGCGCACTTCCACAAGCTATTAAACATATAAATATGATAAATACAAATAAATTAGACTAAAATTAATTAGATCAAATATGTTGTCACTGTCCCAACCTAGCAAAGCTAAATAATCGTTTTTCTCGATTACGTTGTTTTCGTAATTGTGGCAGGCCAAAATCGTAATTGCGATTAAAATACGATTAATTACACAGCCCTAATTGTGATACTGAGTATCTATCACAATAGATATATCACAATAGATATATACTGACAGCATCCAATATAGGGATGGACAATTTCACAGATATCCCAGAAGTGTCATGATGATGGGTTTGTGTTGATTGATTCCAGTTTGCTTTTGAAATGTATTTTCCTCCTTGTGTCTTGTCTGGGTTCTCTTCTTGTGTTTTCCCTCGTGAGCCTGATTGTCTGAGTGTGTTTCACCTGCCCTCTCCAGCTGTGTCTTGTCTCTGTGATTAGTCTTGTGTGTATTTAGGTCTGTCTTCCCTTATGTTCTTGGTGCGATCGTTGTCTTTGTTTCTGTCTGCATTTCTGCTCCTGCTCCTTGTGTCCCCTGTAGGGCTGCTCGATTATGGCAAAAATCATAATCTCGATTATTCGGGTCAATAATTGATATGAAGATTATTAAAAACGATTATTCATTTACTTTTAAACCATCCATATATTGAAAAAAAAAAAATGTGAACAGTATGTTTTTAACAGTTGATTACCCTGAGCTTTAAGTATAACTCAACTGAAAAAAAAAAAAAAAAAAAGATTTTTATTTTTTATTTTTTAAATTCAAATAAATAAATAATCGTTTTATTTCGATTATGTTGTTTTCATAATCGTTGCAAGCCAAAATCGTAATTGCGATTAAAATACGATTAATTGAGCAGCCCTCGTCCCCTTGTTAGTTCTTCTGTTTTTTACAGTAGCTTGTCTGGACCCCCTTTTTGTATAAACTCCTACATACGCCTCCTCTGCCTTCGTACTGAATTTAGGTCCTGCTACCTTACCCTCAACGTAACAAGAAGCCTTTGTACAGGAAATCAAATGGCTAACTTTGTCCAAGAAAATTCAAGATGCCTTTAAGTATCTCTCCGTTTAGATGGAGCTCTAAAACAACTAAGCACACCATTATCTTCCAGCTTTTTCAGCAAATTATTAGACTGTGTTTTCCACATCAGCAGACACATTACAGTTATTCTGACAGCAGGTCAGAATAACCCCCCCCCCCCCCCTGTTCCTGCTCCTCTTACCCTCCATGAGTGTGGATACTTCCTAATAACTCGCATTCAGCACAATCTTCTGTGGATACCTTCAACAAGCCTCAGGGCAGGAGAGGACGAGCGTGTGGAAACCAACATAACTGCTGTTCGTTAAGTCACAGGGTTTTCAAAATGCTGTATATAGCTGTGAGTGTGTCAGGTTGTCAGGGGAATGTCCCGGGGGGGGGGGTTGAGACGAGTGCCATCTGACCTAACTGGACGAGAGCTGTCTGGAAAGGCTTTTTCAGGCTTTTTGGTCAACTTCATGAACCACGCTGAGCAGCTCTTTGATGATAAAGCCCTGATATTGTACTTTCCTGTGTGGGTGTTTTGTTGCAGAGGTGGACATGCTGCTGAGTCAGCTTTAGAGGCAGATCAGACCCTCAGCAGGACAGGAGAGCTGGATCCTGTCTTATTATCACAGTTACTGTCCATCAACATTAAAGAGTCCTCTCCTGCTGATGTTCAGGTGTATATCAGTATGTAGTGTCTCTACTCTAAAGAGTCCTCTCCTGCTGATGTTCAGGTGTATATCAGTATGTAGTGTCTCTACTTTAAAGAGTCCTCTCCTGCTGATGTTCAGGTGTATATCAGTATGTAGTGTCTCTACTTTAAAGAGTTCTCTCCTGCTGATGTTCAGGTGTATATCAGTATGTAGTGTCTCTACTTTAAAGAGTCCTCTCCTGCTGATGTTCAGGTGTATATCAGTATGTAGTGTCTCTACTTTAAAGAGTCCTCTCCTGCTGATGTTCAGGTGTATATCAGTATGTAGTGTCTCTACTTTAAAGAGTCCTCTCCTGCTGATGTTCAGGTGTATATCAGTATGTAGTGTCTCTACTTTAAAGAGTCCTCTCCTGCTGATGTTCAGCTGTATATCAGTATGCAGTGTCTCTACTTTAAAGAGTCCTCTCCTGCTGATGCTCAGGTGTATATCAGTATGTAGTGTCTCTACTTTAAAGAGTCCTCTCCTGCTGATGTTCAGGTGTATATCAGTATGTAGTGTCTCTACTTTAAAGAGTCCTCTCCTGCTGATGATCAGGTGTATATCAGTATGTAGTGTCTCTACTTTAAAGAGTCCTCTCCTGCTGATGATCAGGTGTATATCAGTATGTAGTGTCTCTACTTTAAAGAGTCCTCTCCTGCTGATGATCAGGTGTATATCAGTATGTAGTGTCTCTACTTTAAAGAGTTCTCTCCTGCTGATGATCAGGTGTATATCAGTATGTAGTGTCTCTACTTTAAAAAGTCCTCTCCTGCTGATGTTCAGGTGTATATCAGTATGTAGTGTCTCTACTTTAAAGAGTTCTCTCCTGCTGATGTTCAGGTGTATATCAGTATGTAGTGTCTCTACTTTAAAGAGTCCTCTCCTGCTGATGTTCAGGGGTATATCAGTATTTAGTGTCTCTACTTTAAAGAGTCCTCTCCTGCTGATATTCAGGTTCATATCAGTATGTAGTGTCTCTACTTTAAAGAGTCCTCTCCTGCTGATGTCCAGGTGTATATCAGTATGTAGTGTCTCTACTTTAAAGAGTTCTCTCCTGCTGATGTTCAGGTGTATATCAGTATGTAGTGTCTCTACTTTAAAGAGTCCTCTCCTGCTGATGATCAGGTGTATATCAGTATGTAGTGTCTCTACTTTAAAGAGTCCTCTCCTGCTGATGATCAGGTGTATATCAGTATGTAGTGTCTCTACTTTAAAGAGTCCTCTCCTGCTGATGTTCAGGTGTATATCAGTATGTAGTGTCTCTACTTTAAAGAGTCCTCTCCTGCTGATGTTCAGGTGTATATCAGTATGTAGTGTCTCTACTTTAAAGAGTCCTCTCATGCTGATGTTCAGGTGTATATCAGTATGTAGTGTCTCTACTTTAAAGAGTCCTCTCCTGCTGATGTTCAGGTGTATATCAGTATGTAGTGTCTCTACTTTAAAGAGTCCTCTCCTGCTGATGTTCAGGTGTATATCAGTATGTTGTGTCTCTACTTTAAAGAGTCCTCTCCTGCTGATGTTCAGGTGTATATCAGTATGTAGTGTCTCTACTTTAAAGAGTCCTCTCCTGCTGATGTTCAGGTGTATATCAGTATGTAGTGTCTCTACTTTAAAGAGTCTTCTCCTGCTGATGTTCAGGTGTATATCAGTATGTAGTGTCTCTACTTTAAAAAGTCCTCTCCTGCTGATGTTCAGGTGTATATCAGTATGTAGTGTCTCTACTTTAAAGAGTCCTCTCCTGCTGATGTTCAGGTGTATATCAGTATATAGTTTCTCTACATGTCTCCATGCTTTGATGTTCAAAAAGCTCTTCTCATACTGCCTGTGCTGCAGCACCTCTTTTCACCCTCTGTCTGAAACCAGAGACCAGTCTGCTCCGATTGGTTAGCTGGCCGGCTCTGTTGTGATTGGTCAACCACTTAGAGATCTCCCGCCCCTTAGCCTATCACGTACAATGTGTTGCAGCGCTAGCCAATAGGAGCGCAAGTGTTACAAAGTGATGTCATTATGTTATGGAAGAAAAACAAAAGTGTTGCTTAGGTCACTTCTTACCTTTTCTGTCTCTACATGGACGATGTCCTTCGCTTCAGGGTTCTCCTCCCACAGCGGGGGTCCCGATGGGTCTTTTAAGAACGCCACCATGGACTGAACGGAGACAAAAGAAGATGAACAAGTCAGAATGATGAACAAAGGCAACACTCATGCAACAACTGGCATAAGAATAATCCCCTGAACAGAATGACTACTGAGAGGGCTGCACAATTCATTTAAATGTTATTTAAATAGTGCAACATCCAATCAAAGGAAGCACAATATTTGTTAAATAATAATAATACATTTTTCTTTATAAAAGGGCGAGTTTCAAGGCTCTCAAGGTCGCCGTACAAGGCAGACAAAACACAAAGGAAACCGGACAATATATAATAATTGTATATAATTTTATAATCAATAAAAACAGAGGACGTGTGATGTGATCAGAGTGGATGCCAGCGTGAAGAGATATATAAAATGTTAAATGAACAAACTGAGTAAAACTATTAGTTGTTAAAAACCCTCATTAAAAAAAAATCAAACCCTTATTTTTTTAACATATTGAGAAACATGTTGCAAAAAGGATCAATCCCTCCTCTATTGTGATTGTAATATCTGATCACAATTTGTCTTTTTTCAAATGGTGCAGCCGCACTGCTGATGATTTAACGAAGCACTGCAGAAGAAACTCTTAAGCGTAGTGGAGGCTGTAGGCAGCGGCAGATGGAAACTCGTACAGACCAACATGTGCGTGGATCCAGGAGGTGTCGGAGATATCTCACTACCTGCGAGTGTCTGGTAATGGGCTTAGTGAAGCTCTGTGTAAATAATGCACCATATGTCTGTGCAGGCGACAGCAGGAAGTATTTCATTCAGCAGCGCTACAACAATGACAATGTGGACACGGGTGGAATATTAAAGGATTATGAAGATATCATCAGGATGTTTTTAACTGAGACTTTTATTGTTTTGTTGATTCAGACGCCTTTCCATCTGCCAGTGAGAGAAATATGAGCGCTTCGACGAATACATTAAAAACAGTGAAGATGAAAGCAGCTATTGCTCCCAGATTTACTGACGGAGGATTTCTAAAGAACTCCAACAAAGAAAGTCTGTTTGGACTTTAACTTCGGGGCTATTTATGCAAAATAAAATCATTACATGACATGCAAACTTGGGTCTTGAGGTCAAAGAGGGCACTTTTAATGAGAGGGACTGTTGATATCTGCGGCTTAAATAACAGCTGTGAGTTTATTCTGTAATCTGGCTAAACTATATAAATGATACATGGCTGTTGAGTGATTTACATGCTCTCTAAATACTCTATTTGGTTTGCCAAAGAAAGACAAATGCATCTCTAGAAAGATGTTTCTGTATGTGAAGTGTGCTTCCCCAGCCTATCAAATGCTAGGACCGTGGACAGTCTGTGGAAATATTGGATTTAAGTATTGATTTCCCCTGAAGCTAACTTCCTCAACAGGCAGTAGATATCTATCAGACCACGTAGATACCTTCAGATGCTGCAGGAGAGCTGCTGAATGATTTCCATTCAGACATTTTGCTCTGATTCATGGATGTAATAGAGGGAGCGGTTCCACGATAAACACGTCAAGAGGCTATAGAGTAATCTGCTGAGTGTGTGTGGGAGGCTGGATGTGGAAAGGTAGGGATGGGTATCGTTAAGGTTTTAACGGTACTACTACTTTTATCGATACCGCTTATCAATCCGGTCTTTTAACGGTACTCTTATCGGTTATTTTGGAGAAAAAAAGAAGTTAAACTAACTAAACACATTGTGAACAAAACGAACGTAGCTTTTTATTTAAATTAAATACATAATATTTCACTTTTTTTATTTAAAAAAAAAATTATTTTATTTATTCTACTGAAATCATACAAAAACAAAAACGTATAATTCCTACACACAAATGAACAAAATTAGTAGAAGTGGGAGGGCTGAAGCATAGCTTATGGGGAGTAGCCCTCCCGTGCATCATCATTAGCATCAATAAAATAATGGCATTTATTTAATCAAAAACGTATAGAAATTAAGGAGTACAAAGAAATAAAGAAAACTAATGAAAACTGGAAAAATTTAAAAATAAAAAAAATAGGGCAAGAAAAAAGTAAATGCATATATAACTAAGTAATACTGGGAATATCCAATACTTGTTAGCTGGAGTAATCTGCAAATATAATTGTTTTTACTTTAGTTTTGAATTGTTGATGCGTCAAAAGAAACAACAATGTTTTAATAAATGGTATTAAATTATTTGATGACAGAACTGTAAACAGAATAGCTGAAACTTTAACAAAATAAATAACTCAGTTACCTCTAATCATTAACCCATGTTTGTATAATTGAGTTAACCGTGTGTTGCTGCTAGCATACATAACACCTGACGTGGAAACGTTACTCGTGGACGGGGCTACAGAGCTACTAGAAAGACAGTCGAACCCGGTGCATTCCTCCGTCTGGATGTGGTGCACTTTTGATAAATGTTTAGACAAATTGCTCGTGTTACCGCCTTTACATGATAAACACTTTTGGTGACGAGCATTGTCCACCTCAAGACGGCTAAAGTTTAACCACACCTCGGAGCGCGTTCTCTCCACCGTCTCCTGTGTGTGTGTGTGTGTGTGTGTGTGTGTGTGTGTGTGTGTGTGTGTGTGTGTGTGTGTGTGTGTGTGTGTGTGTGTGTGTGTGTGTGTGTGTGTGTGTGTGTGTGTGTGTGTGTGTGTGTGTGTGTGTGTGTGTGTGTGTGTGTGTGTGTGTGTGTGTGTGTGTGTGTGTCAGGGACAGTACGCATTAATGAACATTTCTGTAAATGTGCCAGAGTTAGCCAAGAGGCTACTTTTCATCTGTAGTCCCTGGACAGATTTTAAAAGTCAACCTAAAACACATTTCATTTTAAACAAGTAAATACAATACATTTAAAACATGCAACAGACATTACTGGGATACTTAAATAAAACAATTTAAAATATAGAACATTAAAACAAAACAAAAGAACATGTTAAAACACAGGCAGTGGGTTGTAAGGAGCAGAAGAGTGTGTGTGTGTGTGTGTGTGTGTGTGTGTGTGTGTGTGTGTGTGTGTGTGTGTGTGTGTGTGTGTGTGTGTGTGTGTGTGTGTGTGTGTGTGTGTGCCAGGCTCATTGTCATTAATGCTTGATATCATTCAAAAGCATAAGCGTAATCATAGAAATGTGCTTATCAATTGTTTATACATTTGAAGATTGATAAGCATTGCAGGCGGGTGAGAGAGATCTCTCGTCTGGATTGGAAAGATCGAAAATACTAAAAATAATCATAGATGCATTTTGCTGTCTTTTTCACTGTTGGCGTCACTAAAACTGCAATATAATGTTTGTGTAGCAATAATACATACGACATATTTTTTTACATGTCTCCAGTACCGATAAAAAGACCGATAACGTCGGAGCTTAACGGTACCACGGTCTTTAATAATTCAGCCCCGGGGCCCGTTTAATACCGGGGCTCGGTACCCATCCCTAGTGGAAGGTGAAGCCAGATAGGTCAGGAAATATGCCAGAGTATGTTCACCTTTAACCGGCAATAACGTTTTATTGGCTATTTAGGGGCATCGGAAAAAAGCTGGCAACAAAACATTGACATATCACGGTCTTTTAAACAAACTTAGATACATAAGGTTGCAACAGAATGATATTTTCCCGGCACGATAACATCACAGAGAATATATCAGTATCAGACTATTATTATTTTAATTTGTATTAGCACGGCCAGTTATAATGATCCTTAAAAGGACTGAGAAGACAACCTAATTTAAATATGTTACTAAATGAAGCATTTGATTTGACATATTAGCAGAATTTCATCTTGTTAAATGTACTACAAAATGAACAATAACTTCATCTGCAAGCTTTTAAAATATATTTTATTATGATTATTATGAAATCGTTATAATCCAAATGTTTCCCACTGTAACATGGGTGTCGTATATTTGTAATATGGATGTAAAATCGGTGTAATAAAGGTGTAATAACACAGTGATATGGGTGTAATATTATATATAATGTATACCCGAAATAGATAATATATATTTCAGGAGTGTAATTGGAAAGTAAGGGGTCAATTTTGAAAAACGAATTACGAAATGTGTCATTTTAGTAAAAATATATATGGTATTATGGTGATCCATAAGTACACAGACACACTGCACTACTACTCAGGAAAGTCTTATAAAATAACTAACACTGAACTTTGAAATTGGAATAGACAATAACCCCCCCCCTGGTTTAAAAATGTCAGGTTTAAGCGGAGCACTTACCTTGAAGGTGGCGGGTCTGTTGTACTCGGTGTGGAACGTCCCATCTCTGCAACACAGAGCAAGCACAGAACTCAGAACAGCAGGAGGACAAGCTGAACAACATCATTCAGAGAACACGGGTCCACCTTCCAGAAAGCACTGAGCTGTGGGTGAGTGTTTGACAGCCATGGTACTCACTTATAATGCAGCAGCTCTGCTCCTCCATGTTTAGAGCTGGGGTCCACCTTCACTTTCTTACACAGCTTACGGGCCTCCGAATCCCTGAGAGAGAGAGAGAGAGAGAGAGAGAGAGAGAGAGAGAGAGAGGGGAGATTCATTCAATCACGTTCATCCAAAGAGTCATGCATAGTGTTCGAGGAAATGCATTTGTCGATAGAGGGAAGGTGGAAACGTAGTCGGTATCCTAGAATGATTTGATAATGGAACCAAAGACACACACAAAGTCATTCTTGTATTTTAATGTGTGGTTTTTTTATACCTCGGGACTGTGGGTATGTTGATCTGTCTGTGCGTACAAACATATTTTGAGATTGACAATAACATTTACTTTGACTTTTGACTTTCATTTTTGTTCACCGCCTGGATACAATACATCTATAAAACCCATTTTGATTAGTCATCCCCAATTAGCTACTGGAGCAGGTTGTCAACTGATACATTTTTGTAGCAGTCTTTCCTTTACTTAGCTTATTTAAACGCTCCCTGGTGAAAATAAACTAATTTATCTGCATAAAAAGCATCAACAATCTCAGCATTTGTTCATGTTTCTTTCTTTATACAACACGCATAATGTCCCTTCTGTTCCGCTTGTTATATGCTTTGTACTGCTACTATTATGTATATTCATTTTCTATATTACATACCTAATTCTGTTTAAAAATATGCTTTGTCGGCACAATTTTTGTTTTACAAAGTCTTTCCAATAACGCTTCACCAAAGTGAATTAGGAAAAGTGGAAGCTGCGTGAAGACATAAATGCATTTACATCTCAAAGACCAATCGAATCACATTTGTGTGAAGTGCTATATAAACCAGGCTCTATTTATTAGCTGCCCCGGTACACATACATTTGAAATGGGATTATTATGCTGATTACAACCTATAATGTACCACTTGTAAGCATAAGGAAAATAGGCTTATTTCTGTAATTGAAAAACCAGAGCCTAGTTGAAAAGGAAATACCACCTACACACACTTAACATTCGCTCCAGAGAGGTAATATCAGCAGCTTGAAGTACTCGTCTGATATAAAAGAGCAAGGTATATGTGCTTTCATTTCGAGAGAGAAAGACATGGAGGGAGGTCTGAGCCGGAGAGAAGGCCGGATGCTAATAAATTCAAAGAGAAGCTGGAATTCAATTACGGCTCCAAGACCCACAGAGACGCAGATATACGTCCTGTGTATTTCGGCGTGATACGAGGAGCGGTGTGCACGTGTTGACAGACAGCCCTTCAGGTAATGACTGTGTGCTTAAAGCCATATTCTGCTGACTCATGAAGGCAGATGGCACCGGCAGGACCAGATGTGACCTTGACACGATCTGTAGAGGACGCTCAGTCATCTGATTTAAAACCAGTCTGCCACTCAGGGCGGTGGTGGCGAAGTCGGACTTGGCTTGGCAACTGGAAGGTCACCAGTTCAAGTCCCGGCAAGACCAAGTGCTACCGAGGTGTCCCTGAGCAAGGCACCGTTCCCTACACTGCCCACCGGGCTCCGTTCAAAAATGGCAGCACACTGCTCCTAACACTAGGATGGGTCAAATGCGGAGAAACAATTTCCCCACGGGGATTAATAACGTATATCAAATATCATTGAGAAATGGCCACAAGTGACAGAGGCTGAGAGGACACAACTGGGATAATAAGCCCTGGATTAAACAAGGGACCCATTGAAGTTGACTTGTCATCAGTCCCAACTGGATATATTGTGAATGAAACACGGTCAGATCTCTCTGGTTGATCACAGACGCATGCTGTGAAGTCAATAAGTGAAACTGCTGATTTCAATCACTTTAAAGTTTGACTGTGGGGGAAATTTGACAGAGTAAATGAACTAAGGATCCCAAATTGAGATCGCCGATCGTTGAAAAAAATATCTTAGTGCAATTTGGCAGGCTTCCGTAGGGGAGAGTATCAGGGCCAGATGAGAAAAATCGTTTTGGGTTGTGACCAAAAAAAAAAAAAAAAAAAGGTTAGGTTTCTGAGATAAAAATCAAATTTCTGAGGAAAAAAAAACGTCGGAAAATCTCAGAATTGAAGACTTGACTTTTTTAACAGATTAAAAATCACTATTGGTCAGAATTCAAATCCTTTTTCACACGCGGCCCTCTTCCGTACTTTCGCGATGTGTTTATCCTAAAAAAAAAAAAAGGTTATTTAGCGACGCTCAGTCCGATTAGATAATGGAGATAAAATGTCTTACTATTGTGTTGAGCTGGAATGAGCTGGCATGAAATACCATCATGTATTGTCAGAAGGCACGATTTGCAGGAATGTGCAAAGGCCAGGTTACATTTCCTGGCTCTGACGAGTACAACAATGGATATGGGCTTTCAGTCTCTTACTCACACTTTCAGACTGACTCACAGAAAAACAAAGTTGCATGCCATTGTGATCTGCCCTTTCTCTGGATCAACCAATGACACAGCAGTACGCCTAAATCTCAGAACAAATGGAAGACCAAAGAAGTGAGAATGACTCACTAGTGTTCAGCACACAAAGGCAATTAATGGCAGTTCATCAGAGACCAGTCCGTCAGAGGATAAGCACCGCTGTGCATTCATCTCTAGGGTAACCTCAGTCTATGCGTCAGAGCAGGAAGTATACAACTGTTCTGGTAGAAGTGGAGGCTGAGCAGGAGGAGAAGGCGGGCGAGAAGTAATAAGGTGCTGACAAACAGATGAGGATATAGAGACTGTAACAGTGCAGCAGATGCCAAGAAAACAACGGTCCAATCATGTGTTGTTGGAATAAGTCATAATGCTCCAGGAGACATATTGGTAAAGAACAATTACTCATCACAAAAGTGAAAGAGAAGAAAAAGAGAGAGACTGTTCTCGCCAACCCTGAGGATTTAAATAAAGGAAAAAATCAGTTTGTATCTTACTCCTTTAGTTCCAATAGGCCTTGGGTGTGTGCAGCATCATTGGGGAAGTGCACTGCTCCAAATATTTGGTTGAGAATTTGTTGGAACGATCATTTTTTGGAGGTCTTTGCTGGTTCCAATTGAAAAAATGCATATATTCACTATAAATATTTGAATCCTGTTCGTAAATATGGCGTCTAACCCGCTGTCCAACGCAAACAATTCCCAAAATGAGGTTCAATAAAGTATCTATCTATCTAGCTATCTATCTATCCGTCCATCCATCTATCCGTCTATCCATCTATTAGGGGTGTAACGGTACACGCAAGGGTGTAACTTTGGTTTGAGAAGTGGGGGGGACACAAAACAGAGGGTCCTCCGCAATGAATTCCATTTCCTGCCTTTCTACAAATAACTAATCCAAGACAAATGTGTAGTGTAATGAGTGCGCAAATGTATCTAGTATCCTATCCATGTGAGCCTGTTTTATTTGTGATGACCTCACATCCTCCAGCTTCTAATCTCTGTTAGCTCCGAGCTAGCACCAGATGCTAAAAACAACCCCCGTAACTCTGTCTGTCTCTCTCTGTCTGTCTCTCTCTGTCTGACACAAAATGCGCTCGTGCCATGCACACACAGACGGTCCTCCGTGAAGATGACCCCTTAAGTAAAAAATAATAATAAACACATTTGAAAAGTGGGGGGGACACAAACGGGATTTGAAAAGTGGGGGGGACATGTCCCCCCTGTCCCCAGTGGAAATTACGCCCATGGGTACACGTACCCGTACCGAATATAACGTGAAACGTAAACAATTGAGAACGTGAACAACTTCTTGGAAGTAATCTCAGGTGCTGCGTCACAGCATTCAGAGTGATTTGCTCACGTTGGGTTCAACATAGAGCGAGCAAGTCATTTCATTGGACGAGAGGCATACTATGAGAGCTGGTCACAGGGATGAGTTCAAATGTAGTCAGTAATTTGAGGAACTGTCTAAATGGCGATCGCAGATAAAGTTGAGCTCGAAAATCCTCCAGCATCATTGAAGTCTCCGGTTTGGGAACATTTTGGTTTCGTAGTTACGTACAAGGATGACGGACAAAGACAGGTGGACCGAACCAAAGCTGTTTGTCGGCATTGTTCAACTAAAATTGGTTACGCGGCTGGCAACATCAAACTTGCACACTCATTTGAAAAAGGCATCAACCGAACGTGAATATCACCGGTACCAAAAGAGAAAAGACTGAAGTGCAAACCCAACTCCCGCTAGCATTTAAGCCTCCACCACTCGCAACAAGTTCAGACCGAGCCAAAGCTATTACAAACGCCAAATATCCGTATGTTGCCATGTTAGCAAAGCGCTACCTGGCTGTATCTGCTACCTCTGTCCCTAGAGAGAGGGTGTTCTCCACAGCAGGAGACATTGTTAGTGCCAGCAGATCTGCCCTGTCGGCAAGCAATGTGGACAAGTTCATCTTTCTTTGAAAAAACATGAAAAAAAAAATGACAAACAAGTCATAATGTGAAACTGGCTGCTTAGGTACTACTACAGTACAGTTCAAATACTCAGATTATTTCAGTTAATCGAAATGCTCCACGTTAATGTCTATTTTATTATATTTTGTATTTATTTGAGTGAATAAATTATTCACAGTTTAATAATAATAAAAAAATATATATATATATATTTTATGTTTTGTGATAATTTTTTCTGCTGTACCGAAAACGTACCGAACCGTGACCTAAAAACCGAGGTACGTACCGAGCCGAAATGTTTGTGAACCGTTACACCCCTACTATCTATCTATCTATCTATCCATCCATCCATCCATCCATCTATCTATCCATCCATCCAATCATCTATCTATCCATATATCCGTCTATCTATCTATCCATCCATCTATCCATCCATCTATCCATCTATCAATCAGTTTGATACTAAAGAGTTACGCTACTGGTGAAATGTGCAACGGCATTTCCAAAACCTTGGCAATCAGGTTGTGCAACAGAGACCCTTTTTGTGACGGATTAATTATGGATTCATCATGCAAAGAGGATGAAGCCCCTGCATGCCATTTAATTACAACTCTTCCAAAACACAAATCCTAATCCATGCTGTGCTTGTTTGTGCTCCGCTGCTCTCATTGATCCAGACAAGATCCTGCTTTGTACCATGTTCTCTGTGAGCACTGTACTTCCCTTCGGAGGTGGGAAGTAATGGACTACAAATACTTTGTTACTGTATTAACCCGAGCCTGTTTTTCAGGTTTCAGGCTCGAAAATGACATTCCCAGAACAAATGACCATATCTTCCCTTCTAAAAGGGTTAAATTAATAATCTTTTTTCTCAAAGTAATGATAAACCTGTCAGTTGGATGTAGAAAAGTCAGATTCAATATAGATGTTTTTTATTTTAAAGAAAATTCAGATTGAACATGGTAAAAAACTGTAAATTATAGTGTCCGTCCAAAAGATATTTTGTACTTATAGTGAAAACTAACCTTGGATGATGGGTTAGTAGACTAAAAGCTTTAGGAATCCATCGTTTAACATATAATAAGTACCCTGTATCAAGATTGATGCAAAAAAAGTGATATTTGACATTTTTAGACAGATTTAGCAAAGAAAAACCTCCTCTGGGGCCATTTGGGTGGATTTTTCATATCTCTGGCTCCCCCTGCTGGATTTTGACATGTGACATCTCTTTCTAACCTTCAGAGCCAATGGAATCGAGGGGAACTCCCACATAGTCCTTATTTGGTCATGTGTGTGTATTATACTGCCGCATAGCCAAGACCGGAAGCAGCAGCCACTCTGGTGGCTACCATTAGCAGCTAACTTTTGCTCTGCGATTTTTACATAAAAATATAATTATGGATTATAAATCATTCCAATTATTGCCCAGGAACTTTATCAACCTATGGATTAACCGATTCAGCCGCGTTTTTTCTCGTTTTAATGCCATTGAACACGTCTTTTGATCAGATTAACAGCTACGGTGAGACGATCTCCCTAGAAGCTACTTAAAGGTACGTGTTGTGATGTCTGTCTTTGCTTCCCCTGTCGCAAATTCGGATCACTCAGTGATGATAGTATATACCTAAATAATCTGTGGAACCTCAGTTTTAATCGGAGATCTTGTATGTGCAGCTACGATAAGTAATAAGGGTACTTTTATCTTGAGTTCTGTGCCAATGCCCGTTAGCATTTTTCGCTAAGGGGTCATTTGGATGCTTCTTATGAGACTTGTGTTTTGTTTTGGTAAAAATGGTTTATATCGTCAGTTAGCTGAGATTATTTCCGTTAATCTGGTATAACACATTAATAGGTTCTTAAATATTAAGATCCCCTGAGACACAGTGTCCTGAAAAAAAACCAGGGTCCCCGGAGGTCAGGTACTCTTTAAAACAGCTGTTAGTTATGGGTACTTGTACTTGAGTACTTCTACTTGAGTAAAGGATGTGTGCACTTTTGCCATCTCTGCTTCCCTTCCTGTATGAGCTCATCCTTTCTGGTGGATCCCAGTTGGCCAACACTCAGGTGCCTGTCATCTGTTCAAAGTGTGTCATTCTGGCCCTCTTTCCTTTGGCAGCACTGACCGTTCTCACGCTGTGATATGCGGACTGTTCTCACTCTCCCTCTGTCCACCATGGGCTCACAGCTGGAGGCTCGATTGGGAAGTGGCCCATTTGAGACGGTGGTGAAACATGCCAAGTAGCACAATGCCTTCTCTACAGAGCCTGGCTCCGGATCTGTGTGTCCTGTAGTGATGAACTGGGATAACTCTAGCTCTCCTGTCAGAAATGTGGCTGGGTGACAAATAGAAATCTTCTGCTTAGCATTTAAGGTCCCCTATTATACTGTTTGTTATCAATATATCACAGGTCTCAGATATATACAGAACATGTCTCTGATTGGCTCCAAACACCAAACAGATCATTGCAGCATCCCATAATCCCCTCTGTTTCAGCCCTGTTTCCAAAGTGCTGATTCTCTGTCTATTACTTTAAGGAGCCCCTCCCCACGTCCCTCTGATGGGGCTTTCACACCAACGCGGTTCCAGGGCCGGTTCGGAGCTAGAGCCTGAAAAGCACCGGTTTTTCCTGTTCATACCGCAGCGGAGCCGCCTCTGAGCTCCAGAATCCGGTTCGTTTCAAGCACCTAAAAATTGTCGGTCTAGAAGCAAGAACCGCATACGTCACGCTTACGTCGGAGGGGGGCGAGATTATCCTGAGCTAACAGTTAAAGGCGAGTACGGCAAATAAAAGTTGTAACAAGCAGTAGCTCTGAGAAAAGTGACTAGAACTTAACCACACACTTATAAAAAAAAAGGGTTACCTTGGTTGCTGATTGGCTAATGGTTACACAAGCCAAAACATTGTTATGACATCATATAGTGGCCAAAATCTGATCAGCTCATTTTCAGACAGGTTTTTATAGAAATGGATCAAAAAGAGAGAGAATCTTTGTTCCTGAAACTTTCAGAGTCTCTTTCCACAGAGGGGACACATGTTGATGAAGAAGAGACATGAAGAAGAGGAGACACATGTTGATGTAGAAGAGACATGAAGAAGAGGGGACACATGTTGATGTAGAAGAGACATGAAGAAGAGGGGACACATGTTGATGTAGAAGAGGGGACACATGTTGATGTAGAAGAGACATGAAGGAGAGGGGATACATGTTGATGTAGAAGAGACATGAAGAAGAGGGGACACATGTTGATGTAGAAGAGACATGAAGAAGAGGGGACACATGTTGATGTAGAAGAGACATGAAGAAGAGGGGACACATGTTGATGTAGAAGAGACATGAAGAAGAGGGGACACATTTTGATGTAGAAGAGACATGAAGAAGAGGGGACACATGTTGATGTAGAAGAGACATGAAGAAGAGGGGACACATGTTGATGTAGAAGAGACATGAAGAAGAGGAGACACATGTTGATGTAGAAGAGACATGAAGAAGAGGGGACACATGTTGATATAGAAGAGACATGAAGAAGAGGGGACACATGTTGATGTAGAAGAGACATGAAGAAGAGGGGACACATGTTGATGTAGAAGAGACATGAAGAAGAGGGGACACATGTTGATGTAGAAGAGACATGAAGAAGAGGGGACACATGTTGATGTAGAAGAGACATGAAGAAGAGGGGACACATTTTGATGTAGAAGAGACATGAAGAAGAGGGGACACATGTTGATGTAGAAGAGACATGAAGAAGAGGGGACACATGTTGATGTAGAAGAGACATGAAGAAGAGGGGACACATGCTGAAGTAGAAGAGACATGAAGAAGAGGGGACACATGTTGATGTAGAAGAGACATGAAGAAGAGGGGAAACATGTTGATGTAGAAGAGACATGAAGAAGAGGGGACACATGTTGATGTAGAAGAGACATGTAGAAGAGGGGAAACATGTTGATGTAGAAGAGGGGACACATGTTGATGTAGAAGAGGGGACACATGTTGATGTAGAAGAGACATGAAGGAGAGGGGACACATGTTGATGTAGAAGAGACATGAAGGAGAGGGGATACATGTTGATGTAGAAGAGACATGAAGAAGAGGGGACACATGTTGATGTAGAAGAGGGGACACATGTTGATGTAGAAGAGACATGAAGAAGAGGGGACACATGTTGATGTAGAAGAGACATGAAGAAGAGGGGACACATGTTGATGTAGAAGAGGGGACACATGTTGATGTAGAAGAGACATGAAGAAGAGGGGACACATTTTGATGTAGAAGAGACATGAAGAAGAGGGGACACATGTTGATGTAGAAGAGACATGAAGAAGAGGGGACACATGTTGATGTAGAAGAGACATGAAGGAGAGGGGACACATGTTGATGTAGAAGAGACATGAAGAAGAGGGGACACATGTTGATGTAGAAGAGGGGACACATGTTGATGTAGAAGAGACATGAAGGAGAGGGGATACATGTTGATGTAGAAGAGACATGAAGAAGAGGGGACACATGTTGATGTAGAAGAGACATGAAGAAGAGGGGACACATGTTGATGTAGAAGAGACATGAAGAAGAGGGGACACATGTTGATGTAGAAGAGACATGAAGGAGAGGGGATACATGTTGATGTAGAAGAGACATGAAGAAGAGGGGACACATGTTGATGTAGAAGAGACATGAAGAAGAGGGGACACATGTTGATGTAGAAGAGACATGAAGAAGAGGGGACACATGTTGATGTAGAAGAGACATGAAGAAGAGGGGACACATTTTGATGTAGAAGAGACATGAAGAAGAGGGGACACATGTTGATGTAGAAGAGACATGAAGAAGAGGGGACACATGTTGATGTAGAAGAGACATGAAGAAGAGGGGACACATGTTGATGTAGAAGAGACATGAAGAAGAGGGGACACATGTTGATGTAGAAGAGACATGAAGAAGAGGGGACACATGTTGATGTAGAAGAGACATGAAGAAGAGGAGACACATGTTGATGTAGAAGAGACATGAAGAAGAGGGGACACATGTTGATATAGAAGAGACATGAAGAAGAGGGGACACATGTTGATGTAGAAGAGACATGAAGAAGAGGGGACACATGTTGATGTAGAAGAGACATGAAGAAGAGGGGACACATGTTGATGTAGAAGAGACATGAAGAAGAGGGGACACATGTTGATGTAGAAGAGACATGAAGAAGAGGGGACACATTTTGATGTAGAAGAGACATGAAGAAGAGGGGACACATGTTGATGTAGAAGAGACATGAAGAAGAGGGGACACATGTTGATGTAGAAGAGACATGAAGAAGAGGGGACACATGCTGAAGTAGAAGAGACATGAAGAAGAGGGGACACATGTTGATGTAGAAGAGACATGAAGAAGAGGGGAAACATGTTGATGTAGAAGAGGGGAAACATGTTGATGTAGAAGAGGGGACACATGTTGATGTAGAAGAGACATGAAGGAGAGGGGACACATGTTGATGTAGAAGAGACATGAAGGAGAGGGGATACATGTTGATGTAGAAGAGACATGAAGAAGAGGGGACACATGTTGATGTAGAAGAGGGGACACATGTTGATGTAGAAGAGACATGAAGAAGAGGGGACACATGTTGATGTAGAAGAGACATGAAGAAGAGGGGACACATGTTGATGTAGAAGAGGGGACACATGTTGATGTAGAAGAGACATGAAGAAGAGGGGACACATTTTGATGTAGAAGAGACATGAAGAAGAGGGGACACATGTTGATGTAGAAGAGACATGAAGAAGAGGGGACACATGTTGATGTAGAAGAGACATGAAGGAGAGGGGACACATGTTGATGTAGAAGAGACATGAAGAAGAGGGGACACATGTTGATGTAGAAGAGGGGACACATGTTGATGTAGAAGAGACATGAAGGAGAGGGGATACATGTTGATGTAGAAGAGACATGAAGAAGAGGGGACACATGTTGATGTAGAAGAGACATGAAGAAGAGGGGACACATGTTGATGTAGAAGAGACATGAAGAAGAGGGGACACATGTTGATGTAGAAGAGACATGAAGAAGAGGGGACACATGTTGATGTAGAAGAGACATGAAAACCTTGCATAATAGGTGACCTTTTTTCAAAAGTAAAAATAGAAAATCATGGGGTTTCTTTGAAGAGGAATGTGAACTTCCGAGTTTAGTTTCTCTTCCTCTCCGTCTTGGATCCCGGATAAGCTTGAGAGAGATTGTGAATGCTGCAATGAGCGCTCTGTGTCAAAGGGGAGTTACAGCCTTCCTCACAGTTTCCTGTTCTGTGATACATGCTTTCCTCTCTGGTTCATGCAGTTGATGGTTTGACAGGTATGAAAAAAATTAAATAAAAGTAAGTGGAACCGAACACCAGGAAAGAAAGAAAGAACAACAAGCCAAAGCCAGATCACTGGGGAGCAGAGGGAGCTGTGGTTAGTGGGGAAAACATCCACTGAGGAGAAACACTTCCACTGTGACACTGGAGATAGATGTGCTCTAATGTAAAGGATGACAGATGGGTCCTTCTGCCGGGAAGAGGGTGTGGAGAATAGAAAAAGAGACTTTAAACCAGAAATATAGGACTTTAAAAGCCCATGTCATGCTTTTCCGGTTATTACCCGTCCCCTTGTGTGTTATGAAGGTTTTTCTGCATGTAAACGGTCTCCAGAGTCACAAACCCTCAAAGTACACCCTGTGGCGAGTAAAACTCTAACACAGAGAAGACCTCCCCAAAACGCCTCGTTGGAGATTCGTCACTGATTCGTCACTGTCCAATGTTTCTTCCGGGTACGGCTTAACGTCATGCGGTACCCGGAACCAAATGGACCAATCCGTGGAGCTGTTACGTTAAGCCCCCGCTGATTGGTCCAAATTGACCAATCCACTGACTTCCTCACACACACACTCAGTGCAGGCAGCTCTGCTGATCTCTCCTCCCTGGCTGCAGGCTGATAACAGACAGTTGGGATGGCGGCAAAATTCTCTCTGCAGACCCATTCTCTCAGCGTTTATCAACCTTTCTCTTACTCAATATCAAGCCACACTTATTGTTTTTACTTCGGCTGTGACTTTGTGTGTGCTCAGGGTGAGTTTGGCTGTGTTATCGCTAAACAAGGAAACCACACCTCCAGGGAGCTCAGCGTAATTCACAACGTCCCGACCAATCAGAGCACACTGTGCTCACAGGGCGGGTGGGGGCTGGAGCTACTGGAGCTACAACGAGCCGTTAAAGGCAGAGAGTGAAATTCAGAGATGCTGTATGAGAAACCAATGTGAGTTATACACTATAAATCTATTCTAGTAGACCTCAACAATGGAATTATGATCAGTGGATATGGCCATGACATGGGCCCTTTAAATGCAACAAATGACTGTTTTAATTGATTAAATACCTGTTTTCGTTTTTTTGTTAATAGATGAATTGCTTAGTCACGTATTAATGGTTACTGAGACCTAAAGGTGATGTCATTAAATAGCTTGTTTGTCCAATAAGGTAAAAAAGCCTTCACCTATTACATTAACAATATAAGAAAAAGATATACGATTATCAATCTCTCTGTATTAAATCATTTGGTATAATGTCAATTTCTATTATACTAAAAAAACAATTTAGTGAGAGAATGTTTTCCTTTGTTCAGTGATCATGTTTAATTTGTTTTTGATGAGGGAAACAATTATAGTGCCACATTTAGTTAATTTATTGTTTTATTAATGCCGGGTTTTGGTACGTGTCCTTGTGTTTAAACATTTACAAATGAGATGAGATCATTTGTTTCCAATAACAAAGAAAAACATGTGGATATTACTCAAAGCAAGGCAATGAATGTTTTGGCCATTTGTGCCAAATTGGTCCCCTGAATTTGAACTAGTATCAAATAACTATGAGTATTAAAATAATGACCCTATAGGCCAGGGGTGGGGAACCTTTCTCCTCTCAAGGGCCATTTACATTTTTATAACATCCTCCAAGGGCCGTACAAATGATTGAACTCAACCTCTGCAAAAAAATACTAAAATCACAGCCCATTCCTTTCGCCTTTCCATCCACATATCTTACCATGACTAGCGAATGCATGCACCTGCACGGTTGTGGCATGAACACCCAAACAGAAAGATATGGACACAAGATGTGTGCAAATGTGTTTAGTGTCCTATCCATGTGGACATGATTTAAGTGGGGGGGGGGGACCTCACCTGGGGGTTTACGAATAGTTTGTAATTAATTTATTAATTAGGTTGTGAACAATTTATAAATCATTAATAAGCTTTTATAAGACATGAGATAAACAGGTCAACTGTGACCGGTTGCTTGCCAAATAGTGAGCCCACATGTATCTGTACTGCTAAGTCTTATATTGGCTACCTAGCTTACTTTGTCTCCTTCATCTGCCAGCATCCTTGGTATCTGTTGCTCACCGAGTTGATTCTCGCTAAGTAGCCAATATAAGGCTTAGTCATCTTGCCAAATAGTGAGCCCACATGTATCTGTACTGCTAAGCCTTATTAGAAATGGTAATAACTCATTAATAAATGGTGATTTGTTTTACACTTTACAATAAGGCTCCCTTTTGGCAGTTATACATGTTAGTAACTCGTAAATAAATGGTCATAAGAGATGCCAATAAACATCAAGATGGATGGGGGGGGGGGAATCAACTCAGTGAGGAACAGATACCAAGGATGCTGGCTGATGAAGAAGACAAAGTTAGCTAGGTAGCCAATATAAGACTTAAATGTGGGCTCACTATTTGGCAGGATGACTAAGTCTTATATTGGCTACCTGGCTTACTTCGTCTTCTTCATCAGCCAGCGTCCTTGGTATCTGTTGTTCCCTGAGTTGATTCTCGCTAAGTAGCCAACATAAGGCTTAGTCATCTTGCCAAATAGTGAGCCTGTGTTGATGTATGTTAGAACTGGTTTATAAATGGTTCCTAATGATTAATAAAGTGTTTACAACCTAATTCATAACCTAATTATAAAACCTTTTAGTCTTATTGTAAAGGGGTACCGCATTGCCTCCATTAATCATTAACCATGTTGAGATCATATGTACACAAAAGGGAGAAGTGAAAAGGGAGAACTTAAATGGTACAAAGAGATGTAAAACCATTAGACCCCCGGCTTCAAAAGCTCTCCAATAAGTGAGTGGCCTGCTGTCAAATTACACCCTCACAAAGGAGCCGGTGGAACAAGGCCATTTACACCCCGGTGAAAAAAGAGAAGCCATAAATTGTGCAGATGGATGGCTGTGGAGACATTCTTTGGAGTAGTAAATTGTTCTGCCTTTTTAACTGCCGTAAAAAAATTCCTCGTACAAGAGGGGCCGTAAAGTCGAAAAAAGGCAAGGAGTCAATGGGCGTGATGGAGGGAAGAAGAAGTCCCACAGCGTGTTTTTAAAAATCCCATTACTTACCCACAGTTGACCCAGGCGATCGTCCCCTGGCCCTTCACTGTCTGGGCCACGTCGGATAGCAGTTTCAGGTGAGAGTCCCCTGATGTAGCTGCAGACACAGAGAATAAACCACGGTCAGCTTTGTCACCAAAACCGGTCAATAGCTCAGGAGAAAACTGGCGGACACAGAGGAACACTGTCATGTCCGAACGAGACGAGGGGGGTTGAGTTACAGTGAAGCTCGCTGTCTTACTAAAAGGCCCGAGTACAGAAGAAAGAGATGACTGAGACTGGGATGGAAGAGGGATTTCTAATAGCTTGATGGGTTCAGGGAGGAGGTTTAAGTTACATTAGCTTTCAACGTGGTACAATAGTGTGGCCAAGCAGGGGATGGGAGGATTATATTTTGGGGGCACAAAGACTTCTGCAGCACACCGACTGTTCGGATAACGGAGGAAGCACAGCAGGTGTGTTTTGGGGATCTGTAGTTTGTACCTGCTGCATGCTGCTTCCCACCGTATCCTAAGACATGATGAACACGAGTGTGAACCCATTCATGGACCACATGGAGGGTTTATAATCACTGGAGACTTGCACAATGCACTGTGTCGGAGAGGAGAAATGGCTGACTTTGCTTTGTGTTAGGAAAGAGGAGAAACCAGTGTAATAAACTGCACCAGCTACAAAAACAACAACACACGGTTATATTAGCGATTTCCATCAGATATGGCAAGCGAAGTAGATTCCTGCGAGTTAAGTAAACAACGTGTAGTCCTTGTGTAATACAATACATCATTAATATACTCGCCCTGAAACCAAATGTGTTTTATTCACTGCAAGAGAACAATTCCTCCCAGAGCTCCAGGCTATATTTAGACCTGGGGGCACTGACATGACTCCCCAGGGTCTCGCTCTGTAACAAAAACATCTGGCAGTTCAGGATCAGTTACTGTATAACTATGTATGGAGCAGATTATGGCTGGTGGAATTTCAAATATGCTCACTTACGGCTGGGCAATATGACCCAACGTTTCTATTGCAATAAAGCTCCTTTCATCTCTTGATCAAAAATGTTCAACAGGTACTGTATAGCATGTTTTGTGGATATTCAATATATAAGTATTCTATATGAATCAAGATGTAGGTTTTATTTACTGTTTATTGCAATATAATTGATAGAGCAAAAATATATATGATAGATGTTATTATATGATATTTAGACTGGAGCCACACGAGAACGGTAACGCAAACGAACCGGATTCGATATCAAAAAGTCTTCCGTCGACACGCAACAGGCACCAGAAACGTGTCCGTTCACACGAGACCGCTCGAAAGCGCTGGAGACGCTGTAGTACATATACCGGGCCTGTAAGTGGCGCTGTACTCCTGCCACAAAATACACCAAAAGCAGCGAAGAAGACTTCCCGCGCATGGTTGCCATGGTTACCCTCTGTTTATTCTCCGCTGTGGACGCTCTGGCTCTTTTTCTCCCTCCCCGAGGTAAGCGTTTGCTCCTGCTGTAAATTTCTCCGTTAGTCCACCTGCAGATGAGAAACACCCACCTCTCCGTCTCTTACAAGGAACGAGGGAACCGTGCGGCAGAGTTTCAGTTAGATTTTTTTTCCGCCAGTGAACATGTCCGTTAAAGTTTAAATCTTCCGGACAAAATTAGAAAAGTGCGGGTCAGAGGTCTTCTTTGTTATTTATTGAGCTTTAAAACAAATTGATAACGACTCTATATATATAATAAGATAAGAATAATAAAGCCTCTCTTTTCCTCCCCCTCTTCTGACAGCCCAGCAGCTGATCTCTGAGCAGGAGAAGCGGGGAGAGGCGGGGCTATTGCATCGTTGTTATCAGGACATGATCGTATAGGACGTAGACACAGAACCGTTTGCCCCCCCAGAGCGTTTCGTCCGCAGATCTACCCACCTTGGGACCCGTTATCGTTTTCTGCGTTTCCATGTCGGCCTCGTGTGGCCGAACCGTCTATATGATAGCGAGCTGTAGCGGATACAACCGTTACCGTTCTCGTGTGGCTGCAGCCTTAGAATGGTGCAGGAATGAGTCTTAAAACCCGGAAATGAGTTCGCATTTTTATCACTTCCCTCGTCTTTTAGGTCAACGTTTGTTCGAAAAGTTAAATGCTAAAAAATAAGGTCCGTGGTTAACACAAGCTGAAGAGATTTCCACTTTTTATTCTAAGACATAAAACACGTCAGTAAATACTCCACTGGAGAATGTCTGAAGCTTTGAACGTATCATAAAAACCAACAAGTGACTAAATGAGACGACTAAACGTCTCCACACCGAACATTAGCGACCTTTAGCTTAGCGGTGGTGACGTGAAGTCATGTGACCATGCTGTAGTTTTTTTACAGCCTAACATTAGCTAGTTATTTATTTTACAAAAAGCGTAATAGTGGTTTTAATATGTAGAGATTATCCTGTTGAATAAAACGTGTCAGTATGGTAGACGCGTGTTTTTCAGAGAGCTTATTTTCCAACATCCAATGTAAAAATACCATTAGCCGCGTTCACACCGGAGTACTTTTCCCGCTATAGTTCCGATATAGTTCCGAAATATCGCGTTCACACCAAAAAGAGCCGGAACTCAAATGAGTTCATGAGAACCTTTTTACCCCCTTTTCCGTCCCTGCTAGAGAGCAGGGACTCTCATGCGGCTCTCTTGTGAGAAAAGAGCTATATTTCTGATGCGGATTGCAAACCACGCCCCGTAAAACTCCAAAAAAGTGTTGTGAAGCCACGATTTTATTATCCTCGCATTAGCATTAGCATTAGCCCAGCGCAGAAACGCAGAGAGACTCATTTATAGCAACTCAAAATAAAACATGGGAGCGGTGGAGATGAGGAGGTGTCAGCGTTCTGGCGATTTACTCAGAAGGCTTCAGTAGAAGCTGCTGGGAGTCCCAGCAGCTTCTACTGAAGCCAGTCCCCAACTCCGGGGACTTCCGGCCGGGGACTTCGGGTGGCAGTATACGCCCTGAAGTTGTTTGCGGCCTGCCAGTAAACCCAAAGCAGAAGAAGAAGAAGTGACGTCAGCGGCTTCATTTGCCTAATCCACCCCCAGGGACTTATTCCGGTGTGAACGCGATCTTTACTTAGTTCATCAGAACTAAAGAGTTCTGATGAACTAAGTTCTCATGAAGCTTTGTGGGAAAAGTACTGCGGTGTGAAAGCGCCTATTGATTTTGGTCCAATGAGCGCTTGCGTTGCTAACTTCCGGGTTAGCCTACTGCACCACTCTTTAGCATCTATTGCCACGCTCACTTTTAAAGCTTGATGTCCTCAAAACAAAGCAAAACTCACTAACTGTGACTTACTGAAGAGAGCCAGAGGCTGATGATGGGCAAGAACTGTGCAGTAATGTTTTTTACTGAACTTAATGTTGCTTGAAGTGGTCAGATAATTGGCTGGTGAGGAAGACATTAAACCAGCGTGGACGAAAACGTGCGAAAGCAGAGGAGCCTTTAGTGTCTGTGAAGAAGAAACGTCTCAGTGATGCTGCAACCAGTGATCAATCAGAGCCGGCTCGATACTGGAAGCCTTTATCCAATGACCTCGCTGATGTGGGACATGAATAATAAAACAAATACATCTTTGGCTGTGGGGCTCTCAGAGTCCTGTGTAATTTATTGAAGCATGAGAGGCTCTTTTAAATGGAAAATTAGTAATTTCTAGCAGCTCCATCAACAAGCCTGCTAAGTGCAGTCTTCCTAGAACTATGCAAATGAAATAGAAATCTACCGTAAGGGTTCCCTAATGTTTCGGAAGAAGAAGCCGCTTTAAAGCTCTTTTTGACTGCATAAAGCGTTTTATTTTCTATTTAACGCTTACTCTGTAATTCTGTGAGATAAGCGTTTTCTAAGTTCATTACGGAGATAAAACCCTGAGATCTCGCCCCTTTAGAGCACGCTGCAGGCTAATTCTGCACAGAACATTAATTTTAAATATATTCTAAGATACTGGGGTAAAATGTTTTTTAATCTGTTGCATCAGATTTGGGCAACGGGCCACGGTGCAATTGGATTTTCCTTATTACAGAATTAATTGAGTGTATTCGTGCAGTGTTGTGAAAAATTGGGACATGCCAATTGTTGGGGAAATATTTTCTAAGGCCCATAACTTTGACCCAGTTTATCAGTTCGTACTTTCCTGACTGAGCACACGCACCTGTAACCTTGGCTGCTGTGCTCTCAGTGGTTGGTCTCCCTGTTCCTGCCTGTTGGCGTCAGCTGATAGAGGAGTTATGATGAAAGAGCTAAATACACGTGTCTCGAGTCGAGTTCTTCAGAATTGATTGTGGCATCTCAACCGTGTGGTCAACTCGTGGCCCGTGACATGTCTTGAATGAATTCTCCGGCCGAAGCTCCAAATAAACCGCCAGTGTTTGCCATCAAAGCTCCAGCTCTCCATCGTGTCTCTCTGAGTCCTGACTCCAATTGCTTCAGAAGTTTCCCCCACACCAATGATGACAATGACATCTACTTTCTCTTACACTTGCTATTTGATATTGTGTATTGTGTGCATAAGGTAAGCATTTTTGGATAATGTTGCATTTATGCTACTACACATAATTAAAGGAAATGGCATTAAGATGTGAAATTACATCTGTAACTTGTTTAAGTTCTCTAAATCAAGATGGCGGACAAAACATATAATGTGGGTTCGAGAAAGTCAAAGGTTTGTATTTGTAAGTGCGCACTCATTATTTTCTGTTGTCACAAATTATTTATTAATGACAAATTGAAGTTGTTGGATGTCTTTTAAACGTAGCTAAAGGCTTTATTGGTGACGGCTTCTAACCGAGTACCTAGAAATGTAAATGTACTTCTCACGTCTCTGAAAAAATAAATAGTGTTTAATAATGCACGTGTACAAGTCCATATGCATCAGCACTTAAAGCTTGCTTTGCTTTTCAATAAAAATAAGTTAACAATTATGATTTTGCATTAAAAAAGACACGCAAAATGCATCTTTAAAATGGGGGCATTACTTTAGTTGTGTGACACATATATTTGTTGTCTGTGAAATATTAGATATGACAAGTGTTAATTGGTTTTTCCAACGACCTCTACAGTGACAAGCTGTATAAAAGCCATTAAGATAATAAGCAATTTCTATGATTCCTGTACATGATGTTCTCTCCTCCCTTGGCAGAAACACGGAGGCTAAACTACACATTTATGCTGCTAAACATGAGATCATGTTAGATGTGGAAGTGTGTGTTCTCTGACCTGTCTTGGTGTACGCCACCAGGACGTTGGTTCTCGTCCTCAGGAGCTTCTTGAAGTCTTTGTGGTCGCTGACCTTCTCTATGAGAGGAGACACCTTCAGCGCCTCGAGCACCGGCAGCAGCCACACCTGAGGAAACACAAAAACACAATCATTTATTTTGCTTTATGACGCTGTCCAATAGCTGCCCACTGCTCCTGGTACTAGGATGGGTTAAAAGCAGAGAACAAATATCACTGTGTGTGCTGTGTGCTCTACATGTGTGACCATTAAAGAGGGGTTCATTCCTCCAATTCTATTCTATATGTTGGCAAAGTACAGAAAGCTGACATTAGATAGATGGATCAATCTCATTCTGTTTGTGAAGCTAAATAGAACACATTAGTTGCTCTACAGCAGGGGTGTCAAACTCAAGGCCCGGGGGCCAAATCCGGCCCTCGACTTCATTTCATGTGGCCCCACAAGAGCTCTGAAAGATTATAATATGTTTATTATACGGTTACATGACACTTTACAGAAGCACGTCGCCCATAAACTACATGTCCCAAAATTAGAGATGTCCCGATCCGATCACGTGATCGGGGATCGGAGCCGATCACGTGATTTTCAAAAGATCGGAATCGGGAGAAAAAAATCGGGGATCGGGATTTTTTTTAAATTTTTTATAAATACTTTCTTTCTTTTTTTTTATTCAATGTTACAAAACAAAAATGACCATGTTCAAGTCTTAAAGTCATCCTGAGGCCTTAGTTTTGGTTTCAAATTACACAACATCATGTATGTGTTGCTTCTTTGGGGCTTGTTTTCATAGACCTGCTTATTTCTCTCAAATCTGGCAACAGAGTGGGCGCAGTGTCTAATTGTAGCAGTAAGCTAACGAGTACTGATAAGCTTTATTTTGTTTTGATCCAATGCTGCTCAACTGAACTGATCCAATGCTGCTGTGAAAGAAAGAAGCTATATCCATGTTGGATAGAATATCCCATTTAAATAAAAAAATAACCTTAAGGGACAACTTGAATGCTTTTTGTCCTCTTAATGCATTGCATAAAGATCGGATCGGGAAAAATCGGTATCGGCAAATTGTCAAAATCAAATGATCGGAATCGGATCGGGAGCAAAAAAAGGTGATCGGGACATCCCTACCCAAAATACATCTCATTTTGTGACATGCGCACTGAAGAGACTTGCAATTGTTTGGCCTAGACTTCTGCTTTCAGACGCAGTTAATTATGAAGTTATTACCCTATCCAATAATAATACAATGCAGAGGCAATGATGTAATATAATACATTATTTTATATATATATGATATATTTATATATGTACAACACAACATTTTGATATTTGTACGTGTTTTTATGTGTTTCTAGTTATTGTGCTTTTTTCCTTGCTTTTCATTATTTTTTTATTATTTTACTCCTATTGTGTTATTTGATATGTGTTCCCTGTGCAGCACTTTGGTCAACTGAGGTTGTTTTAAAATGTGCAATGTAAATAAATAAAGATTGAAAGTTCCAACCGGCCCTTTCAGTGGAACCATAATGCTAATGTGGCCCGCGATGAAATTGAGTTTGACACCGCTGCTCTACAGGCTTTACAGCTTCAACACCCTCTGTCCTTAGACCCTGCACATATACGGAAACAATCTCCAAAAAGGAAAAGGAAGTGTTTCTTTTCACCCTATGAACTTCACTGAAGTGCCAGGATCTGAAAAAGCTCACATTTTTTGCTGATTTCTGTTAAACATTGCTGTTATTCTCCCCGTCAAAATGTTAGTTGTAATAAACCTTCACAGGCCACCGGCAGGGTTTAGACTTTAAGACTTTAAAATCTTGTCAAAGCTATGAGGGGTATCAGTTAGATCTAAGTGAAAGAGTTTGACACAGAGCTACACTCTTATAGCACTGACTGCAGTAGTCCCATTGTTGAACCTCTTTACTGTGCTCATACTTGCCATAAACATTATCCACAGTTTATTGTTATATTTGCTCTGAAGTGGGAAGCTATAGGAGAGCTTCAACACAGCTTTTATATGGAAACTGATTTATTTTCCTATGGCTCAAAGGAGACAGGATGTTGCCTTCAGTGTGGACCTGCGCTAAAGGTGGCTTCAAAGTAAGCAACAGATGGGTGCATCTGCTTCATTAGTCCGAATGGTGCATTCGACTTTCCCAACGCTGGTAGTTGGGCTAATGGTGTGTAGCACCTAATATGGGTAACAAAGCCCATATTGAGAAGCTTGCACTTTAATCAAAGAGCACTAACAAAAAAACACAGGACTGATTACACCCGAGCCGTATGAAGTGAATTCCCTGCCTTCTAATGGTCTCCGTGCCATCACCATTCATTAAAAAGCTCTTTGTTTCTGCCTACGGAGGATTAAATTAAAACAAGCACCGGTCAGGCTCATTTACTCATTTTGATTCTCAACTGGGTGCTCTCCTGAGGGAGGCTGATGGGAATCTTAAAGGTGACCTATCATGCAAAATGCACTTTTGTACGTCTTTTCTACATGAACATGTGTCCCCGGTGTTCCAGGGAACTCACCAAGTGTCAGAAAACACAACCCTCTCTATTTTCCTCCATATCCAAATCTCTAAAAAAAAAGGGGCTGCAACGGATCTGATACAGACTGATCCAGATTTGAACACTGTCCAAGACGGTGGCGCTACGGCTATTGGGCCAACTCTCCACCTATCAGGGGAATGGGGGGCTGGAGACGATGTAGTACATATGCCAGGCCTGTAAGTGGCGCTGTAGTCTGCCACAAAAGCAGAGAAGAAGACTTGTCGCGCATGGTTGCCATGGTTGCCCTTCTGTTTATTCTCCGCTGTGGCTCTTCTTCTCCCTCCCCGAGGCAAGCGTATGCTCCCGCTGCTTTTATTCAATGCAATCCCTCCCCGTCGAGGCAAGCACTGTAATTCTCTCCGGTTAGTCCACCAGCAGATGACAAACACCCACCTCTCCGCCTCTTCCAAGGAACGAGGGGACCGTGCGCCGGTCAAGATGTCCGTTAAAGTTTAAATCTTCCGGACAAAATCACAAAAGTGCCGGTCAAAGGTCTTCTTTGTTATTTATTGAGCTTTAAAACAAATGAATAACGACTCTATATAATAATATAATAAAACACGGAGGACGGAGATCTATTTTTATCCCCCTCTTCTGACTTGATCAGAGCACGTTCCCCTCTCATGCAGGGGGGCGTGGTCAGCTGCAGCTCACAGAATCAGCCCCCAGCAAAAACAGGGCTGGAGGACAGCAAATAGAGCGAAATGAGGCATGGCTAAAATGCAGGATCTGTTACGTATAAATATACCTTATATAGGTATGGCCCTACAATATATCATTTAGATATAGCATGATAGTTGTCCTTTAAAGAAGGACACTTTGCACACCAGTACACTTCTAAATGAAAATAGAAGAGACAAAGGGCTTAGAAAAAAGGATGAGCAGAGTCCTTGTGTTTCATAGAGACGGATCGAGGCAATTTATTTGCGTTTGCTTTGTCACTCGATGTCAGTGCATTAGGCAGATTAGCTTTATGTGAAAACAAGATAAACACAAGCTGTTTGTTATGAGACCTATGGGAATCACAGTGAGGGGGGGGGGGGGGGGGGGGGGTAATGAGGGTGGCTCAGTGACACATGTCCTGTATAGGTGGAGATTTAGAGAGGGTGAGGAAGATTAGGAAATGATTGCAGGCTGTCTGATTGCCTCAGCCCAGAAGTTGTGTTTTTGTTTGGGGTTATTTATCAGCAACGAACTGGATTACTGAAAAACTACCCGCCTGGTTCTAATGAAAGTTTGAGAAAAGCTGATCAGTTTCTCTGGAAGGATGCTTAATAAGGAACCCTCAGATCAAAGCTTAATAAGGAACCCTCAGATCAAAACCTCCATTAGGCTTGAAAGATGGCTGAAATTTGTAGCTTGCTAATTCACAGAAGTCAATATATCTACCACCACTCTAACAGGACTGTCAACTGTTAATCCATCCATGTTAAGTATGCTCCAATAAATCAATGCTCACAAAATCATGCTTCTTTCAGTGGGGCTTTGGTACTATGAGGAGTGTTTTGAATCGTTTTTAAGGACACTTTAGGCGCTTTCACACCGGAGTACTTTTCCCGTTTAGTTCCGATAGTTCCTGGGATTATAAATTCACACCAAAAAGAGAACTTAGTTCATGAGAACTTTCCCCCCCTTTTCAGTCCCTGCTAGAGAGGTGGGACTATCCTGGGGAGAAAAAAGTTCCAATTTCTGATTGGTTGTGCGAATTACAAACCACGCCCCGTAAAACTCGGAAAACTTTAAGCCGCCATTGTATTTGCTGGCATTAGTATTATTAGCATTAGCATTAGCCCTGCGCAATAACGGAGAGAGAATAATTTATGGCAACACAAAAGAAAACATGGGAGCGGTGGAGATGAGGAGGTGTCGGCGTTCTGGCGATTTACTCGGAAGGCTTCAAAGCCAGTCCCAACTCCGGGGACTTCCGGCCGGGGACTTCGGGTGGCAGTATACGCCGTGAAGTTGTTTGCGGCCTGCCAGTAAACCCAAAACAGCAGAAGAAGAAGAAGTGACGTCAGCGGCTTCATTTGCCTAATCCTCCCTCAGGGACTTATTCCGGTGTGAACGCGATCTGCTCTTTAGTTCCATGGGGGAACTAAGTGCTGGGAACTAAGTACGGCAAAGTACTCCGGTGTGAAAGCGGCTTTTGACACTCTTATGGGCAAAACTCTGGCCTAACTTTGAAATACATCATAAATCCAGCAGGCACACAGCTACCAACTACTGCATAAGATCACCACAAACAACCCAGAGTCGGGGTTAAGGAGTTTAATGATGGGTTTTTCAGACAGGCACTTTTATTTTTTGGGGGGTTTGCCCTTTCCCATGGTGTGTTATATACATTTGTGTGCATGTAAATGGTCTGCAAAGGCTACAATCCCCGTGTCCCCTCCAGAGGAATGAAAGCATCTTCATCGAGGGAATATTTAGTTTAACATAGATACATATCTGCTTGCCATATAACTGATTTATTTGAGCAAAATGCCATCTCTGCACAAACTAAGTGTAAATAGACTATTGAGTTCTCTGCCGTCACGGTTTCTTAGAAGTATAAATTGTGTTTTGAACAGTGACCGTAGACGGCATACACAGTATTGAACACATTGTAAACATACGACGGTCATTCACGGCTTTAAAAAACAACAACACGGGTAATAACTTAACGTTAATATGCAAACAGACACTAAATACTTCCTACTACAGCATGACATTTTTTTAACCTACACACAGTCAGGGCAGGTGAACATATGCTGTTGTGAAGCCAATACTTCTCATGGTTGATATAAAGAGAGATTATTCTACTAACTAAGCATCGTCACGTTACAATGATTTAAATAACTTCACTGTGCTGACAGCTCTCCTACAAAGAGTTTTAAATGACGGATTCAGAAGCAGCACTACTGCTAAACTGGAGTTCTTTTTTTTACAATGTAACACAAGCAGCTAAAATGGAGAACTTGATTGAAGCAGGAAAGTGCATTTCGGTGATATGAAGGATGGAAGTAACTAAATGAATTGATAGTAAAAATGTGATTTATTTCCATGTCTCCGAGTTATCTCCTCGCGTGTTGGTGCTATCTTCTCCTCTCGCTTTGTACGATTCATTTTTAACTTTAACTGCAAATGATTAATGTGAGAAAGTGATGATGAACCATCTTTTTATCAGATCACGGCAGTGTTAATAAAAACACTTGTATAGTTGTCTCTCAATAGATCAGTGGAAATGAAATTCATCACATGGATTTTTAGGAATCTTTCCTCTCTCAAAAGTACATAGTATTCCCATTTTAAAAAGGCCTGTATCTTAGGTGTTAATTAATATAACATGTTTACACATTTCTGCTCGTATTCGAAGCTCTTTCTGCATTAAATGTTTCCTTTAAAGAGACAACATATTTTTAATACTAGTTGAACATTACATTTTTTTTTTTTTTTTTTTTTTTTTAATATGTTTCTAGTTATTGTGCTATTAATTATTGTTTTTGAATTGTACTCCTATTGTGTTATTTAATATTGTAGTTATTGCCTGTACAGCACTTTGGTCAACTGCAGGTTGTTTTAAATGTGCTATATAAATAAATAAAGATTGAGATTCAACAGCCTTCAAATCTTGGCCAGGACATAGACAAAACAAGTTTTTAAACAACTATTCCTCACAAAAATGTGAGTAGATTCAAATTTGTGTGACTCAAACAGGTCCTTAGAAATACATTTACATTTTCAACAAGGTAAAAATACCAATATTTATGTTAAACAATCTAAGAAAAGAGACCAAAAGTAGGCCAGTGTTTCCATTATTTCACCATCTCCTGTAATGACATGATAACACAGCTCCACAATCAGCTTTAAAATATGAAGCATCAACGTCTCACACAGACTGAACATTACGACCTTAAAGAAGGTGGGATTCATCGCAGTGTTATTCTATCAGGCGTATGTGTGCCTCTTAAACTGGGTTTTACACTGATACTGACACGTGTGATAAGCCAATTGAATCTCATACGTATTGCCGGCTCACAACATTAAAAGGCAAGAGTTAATTAAAAAATGACCTTGTCGAATTCAGAGTTTCCACCTTGATCAAAACATGAGCTCTGTTCAAATGTCACATCATCTGCGCTCACTATCAGACATCAGCTTAATGTCAACTGGCATGAACCAAGAGTGAACCTCTGAATCCATTTTCATAACTGTAATCTACCTGAAACTCTTTCATCATCGATCAAACGGGAACCAAAGACGGGATAATGCTTTTTGATAACAAGACTCAAACTCAGAATAAAAATATATCAGTACTTTATTCATCCGCCTTTCTTATTTGCCATAAAGGTAGGTCCCGTTACGTATAGCTGAACAACATATATGCTGTTGTAAAGCCAACACTTCTCATGGTTGTGATAAAGAGTGATTATTCTTCCAATAGACTCGTCATGTTACAATAATAGAAACAACTTCACTGTGCTGACAGCTGTCCTACAAAGAGTTATAAAAGACAGATTCAGAAGCAGCACTACTGCTGTCAAGTCCTTCAGGGTTTTGGCCTGACTTGAGAGGCTGGAGGGCAACAGAGGACACTTGGACAACTCAAATGTTGTTCTTTTTGTCTTTATTTATTTAAGACAGCTCCTTCAAAACACAAAAGGACAAACAAATGTTAGCTCACATGCTACACAAATTACAAACATTTCGCAGGCCTCACTGCATTCTCAATAATAATAAAGCAACACAAACCATGTTTTAATTAAAAGGATAAATTGTTATTTTAAAAACACATCATTAACTTAAATGAATTAATCAGAGTGTTTATCTCTAAACTGGAAAAAAGCACCAGAGAAAACTTAATCTGAACACCTGCGCGGTCTAAATTACACAGCCAACAACGGAGCACAGGCAGACCGCGCTGCGTAGAAAGCAGACGATTGCGCAATAACACTCTCGCAACAACAACAGATCAAGTACATAAACACAATAAACCCCGGAGAAACATACCAACGGCGTCTCCTGAGCCTCACACACACTGTCGCCTGGTTCTCCCTCAGTGGCTTTGAGAACAAGAGACCGGCCATCACAAACCACGCCCCTTTTGTTGCCGTGTTTACCGGAAGCGGCATTCATTTTTTTTCAATACAGCTCACTTATGAAAGGTAGCCTTGGTCCAAAATAAAACGAATACCGTCTCTTGGTATTGAACAACACTACTACAATAATAATAATAATACTCTAAACGAAAACACATAATTATATCTCAGTCCGTTTTTCACAGATATTAATACATATTGACTTTCGTCTCGACAACTGCCTTATTTGCCATAAAGGTATGTCCCGTGCTGTAAAACGGTGACTCTTCCTAAGCAGCAGGTGATCAGCCCCTTGCCTACGAGCCCACACCCTCCATCTGGTGTCACTAATCTGCTTCAGAAATGGCATCTAGTTCTAAGGGGCCGTACTGAGTCAGCACAAATCACACCAGAGTTTATCAGGCACTTGCCTCAGGTTTCCTGGGCCTAATGAGCCGTACAGGTGTGTGGACCGGCTGATTGTAGAGACACAGCATCCGATACCACACAAAAACTAGGCTTCTTAGCTTTCAAATGAGCAGAGGAACAGTCAATTAGCAGCTTTGGCATCTATTACACTTCAGATAGTATCAATGGAAGACAGGGAAGACGATTAGCGTGCTAACATGCTACTTCTGTTGTGGGATCAAACTGAAGCGGAAGGATCCAACCTTTTTACGATTTCAAAATGCTTTCTAATAACTATCTAAAATATGAAACATTCACTGGTCCAAGCCTTTCTGTTCAATATTATTTCAAAAAGATAATTTGGGTTTTTTTTCGACTGTTGTTCGGACAACATTTAAACGCATCACCTCGACTCTAAGGTATTGTAAAGAAGATGTATCATAGGTGACTGACATTTGAGAAACTAAATAAAATGGCAGTACCTACATTGTTAAGATAAATACTCAAAAATGTAAACAAGCATAACAATAGCATAACTTCCCAACGTAAACAGATTTTTAAAAAGGCATTAATTGGATTGCGAGTGATCATTTCCCAAAAAACAAGCTTTTCTTTTAAATAAACAGGGAAGTAGAATCTGTTTTGGGGAACAAATCAATAAGGGCCATTCCCCCCATGGCTGCTAACGTTACTTATAATGTGAATCTGTTAACAAAACGTCACGGAAAACAGGTCGGGTCACACACATTGATTAAACCTGGCCGAAAAAACATTTAGAGTTTAGCCGCCATGGGCAACAGATAAATTGTTAAGTGTGTGTGTGGTGTGGTGTGGTGTGGTGTGGTGTGGTGTGGTGTGGTGTGGTGTGTGTGTGTGTGTGTGTGTGTGTGTGTAGAAAGTTTGGATTTAATTGTTTTGACAGCAGACCACCACCACCCAGACAGACAGATGACCTCACGCATGTGCTGCAGTGGTTTGTGGCCTCCATTATTGAATAAATTCCATGTGCCCTGCTGTGCTACTGTACCAGTACACTACACACACACACACACACACACACACACACACACACACACACACACACACACACACACAGAACACACCCGCTGAGACAACACAGGCTACTAGTGGTGGGTGGAATTAGTCACAACTTCATAGCGGTTTCGGTTTGTCATTATTAGTGCAGAAGCTAGTATTTATTTCCTATCGTTGAGCTATGTTTCCATTATTTTCAGCAAACTTATTGGCCAATTAAATGTCTTAAATTATTTATTTTTTTAAATATGAATGCCAATATCATAGAGACCATGTTCACATCTTCAAATAGCTTTTTTTGCCAACCTAAAGTGCCAAAATGACACATTTTACAACGCAATAAAATACCATATCCTCCCACAATACAGCAATACAATACAAATGTTTTGAAAATGCAGAATCCTCAGTATCCAGACAAGGCAATCACCAAATATGAAATATGATAACTTGACCTAAGGTTATGTTATCCAGTAAGTCATTTTACTACACCGTGTATTTGGTGTGGCTGTACAAACACAAGATGCTACTCAGCATGTTAACCTTGTCACCATTTCTTTTGACAGCCTGTCAGTTTTGGCACAGTACCAACACGTCGAACTGTGGCACTGTACACACACACACACACACACACACACACACACACACACACACACACACACACACACACACACACACACACACACACACACACACACACACACACACACACACACACACACACACACACACACACACACACACACACACACACACACACACACACACACACACACACACACACACACACACACACACACACACACACACACACACACACACACACACTTGCAGTGACTGTTCTGCAACAGGAAGCTGGACAGGAGACGACCTGCTTTATACTCATGTGACAATTTATAGGGAACACTTTACAACATGAAAGAAGTATTTCTTGGTGTACTGGATTTGATTCAGATGTATTCCTAATAAATTGGCCACTGAGCGAATGTAAAACACATTGAAGGGATCTACTTGAAAGTGGTTTAGATATAATCTTTAAATGAAAGATAAGATCAAAGAATATTATAAGTGGACTGTGTGTTCAGAATAATTACTGAGGAAGTTTTTCATTTGTATGGAGACAGGTATGTAGCGTAAATTACAAAATAATACCAAAATAAACCCACTAATAGTCAAGTTTTATTGTGAATTTTTTCCTGAATTGAAGATACAACTCTTCCCAACACTAACGAAAATAAACACAAAAATAAAACTAACAATATTCAACACTAACATAGAGCTTTTACTTAAGTTATCAGGAAAAAATACCAAACATGTGAATACAATATTTGTGTTTTGGACCGGGGGAATTTGAAAACATAACTTAGTTTAGAATTTGCATATTGCATATTTTCATTATCAGATAATAAAACAGCTGCAGCTCTGTTCACTTCTGAATCATATTTGCAAATGCCCACTATATTTCCATGCAGTTAGGATTTGCACTGACTAACCAATTCACTTCTAACAGTCACATGACATGGAGGATACTACACTTCTTTCAAAGGGCAATCTGTTTAGGACAGAAACTAGTACACACCCAACAGAGAGTGGCAGAAACTTTTGTTCCATATCACAAACTTTTGAACTTTCAATTCCCTTTACAAACTCAGCTGGCTGAACAGATCAGTTTCTGTGATAATGAGTTATGCATGCCGTGGTATTAACACTGAGCTACCGAGAGAATGAAACTAAGAAGAGATACACTTTAAGGAGGTGTATGCTGAGATAAAGAGAACGCTTATCAGGTCTGGTAAACGTTAACCAACTAGGTTTACTCAAGTACAGTACTTTGAGTTACTTGTACTTGACTTGAGTATTTCCATTGTTTACTACTTTCTTCTACTCCATTACAATTCAGAGGTAAATATTGTACTTTTACTCCACAACATTGATGCAATATCTTTAGTTACTTATTTCATTAATAATGAAAAACAATATAATCACAACACCTAAAGAACACTTTTTTCACCTTTACCAGTTTGATAAACACGTGAATGCATCAATAATTATAACCAAAACATATAATACATTGTTCTTAAACGGGCCAATCTGCATAATGAGTACTTTTAGTAGTTTTAAGTATGTTGATGCCAATACTTGGGTACTTTTACTTCGGTACAAGATCTGAGTACTTCAACCACCTCAGATTAAGCTGATAATACTTTATATTATTCTGAAATGGGCCATTGTGCAGAATGAGTACTTTTACATGTGTGTACTGTTACTTGAGTAAGATTTTGAATGCATGTTTTCTTATTTGTAACAGCGTATTCCTACACTCTGGTACTTATATGTACAAGATATAGTACTTCTCTCCCCTCTGGAGTTATATGCTACCGAGTGAATGAAAGTAAACATGGAGTTAAGCTGAGGTAAAGATAAGTTCCTCAGGTCTGTTGGTGTTACCGAGTTCCCTGGACGGTCTGGTTCCCACAGGGGAGGGACCGGGCACACAGGCGACCGTCGGCCAGGAAAAACCCGCTTAATGTGGGCAGCTACATTTCAAATCCCGGTGACTTTACCACAAGAACCGCACAGCATTACTACATTGTTTCCAAGTTCAGTAAAGGGCTGTCAACTTTACCTCCTGCACGGACAGGCTATGGGGACGGATTTCTAGTGTCGGTTCTGCCTCCTTAACGCTTCTTAACGGACACAAATCCCTCCGCCATGTGCATGCAGGACACCGAGCAGCCCTTACCGTTTACCGGACAAACACACCGGGTTTTGTTTGACTCACCAGCAGCACCAACATGAACATTTTCTCCTCTCTCATCCGACTCCCGTGGCGCTGGTTCCAAGAGGCCATGATGCCGTTGCCACGTCTGGATACGCAGGCGCATTCGTTTTTTCCACGGATTCTTGGGCACGGCGCAAGGCTTCATGGGAAATGTAGTTGTTGTGGGGAAGATTCGGCGGGAGGTGTTCCGCCCACCTGGCGAGTGAAATACGGGATAGCAAATGAGTCAGAGGTGGGAGAAGTATACCAGATCTTGTACTTGGGTAACTTGTGTGCTTTTATTCTATTTTATTGTATGTTTTTATTGTGTTTTTATTGTTTATTGTGTTTCTATTGTGTATTTCACTCTGTAGACTATTGTGTTTTTAGCACGTCTTTATGATGTTTTAATGCTTTGTCAAGCACTTTGTGACTATGTCTGTGAAAAGCGCTTTATAAATAAATTGTACTTACTTACCTACTTACCTACTTACTTATTTCATTAAAAGTAGAAGTACCAGAGTGTAGGAATACCCTGTTACAAGTAAAAGTCCTGCATTCAAAATGTTACTCAAGTAAAAGTACAAACGTATTAGCTTCAACATATAAGTGACAAAAGCACAAGTAGCCTACTCATTATGCAGATTAGCCTAAAATAGATAGGTAGATAGATAGATAGAGATAGATACATTTCCTATCAATAAAATCATTTTTGATCCTAAATATATTGTTTTGTTTTTTTCGGTTGCATTGTTCTTGTGTCTTGCATAATAAACTTAAGTATAAAATCATCATTGATATTTATTCTCTCCTTTACTTATTTGCATTGCATTTGATGTTGAGGTAATCCAGAAGTAAAAGACAGTAATCAGGTTACATTACTTTTGTATTGTTATACGTGGATTGGGTTTCTGATTAATTCTTTCTAAAGGTAATTGTAACAGATTCCATGTTTAAAGTAGCCCTCTCAACCCTGCATGTTCGATAGCAACGAGTGTATTCATGATTTTGTTTTTATCACCATATTGCATTGGAACACAACTAATTACACAAGAGGCTAATCAGTAAATTGGCTTGTGAGTGAACGGCTGTTAATTAGCTCTTTATCAAATCGACTTTCTTTCCTTTGGTTTAATTACAGCTTTGAAATGTGCATGCCCAGTATCTCATGTATGCAGTGATTGGGTCCATTCCCCTGTACAAATGAATGCATTCAAAAAAAGGAAAGTTTAAAAAAAAACATACAAAATTAATACATCTGAACAGAATTGAGTAGAAAACGTGCAACCTTAACTTAAATTAATAACATCTTATCAGGTAAGTTAGTTAGTTAGGTGGATATATCAAACTGAGGTTTAAAGAAAGAAAACTGGTTTGTTTCTTGCTTTAATTTCACTATTTTCTGTATATCCATCTTTCTTTCTGTATATGTTTCTATTGTATTCTTTGTATGTACCTAATGTTATCATGCACCCTGATGTTGTCAAGGTTTTTTGTATATAAAGTTTGATGTAGCCTATATATTTTCTTGAAACAAAATCTAAAAGATATAAATAAATATATCAGGGGTATAAGCTAGTAACTCAGAATAGAATAAAATAAGCATAGATCATCAAGGTTTAGTTACTCTCAATGCAACGCTCCAAATGATTTCATTTATGAATGGAGTTTGGCTTATATTACCCAGCATACATCTGACTGCCATAACAATACAATACAATACAATGGCTTTGGTCCAGAGTTTATCAAATGTGTTTACTGTTTGAGTTTAATTGAACAACAACAGAGTTACACTGAAATGCCCAGTGGAGTTGTATTGCCAGGTAACCCCCGGAGTCCCAGACAGCAACCTGCAGGAGAAAAAGCTTTTCCCAGAAGCCTCTCTGTCTCTCCCAGCTCCTCCAGGCTGTGATTCTTCTCTCAAACATTGCCTGCTTCTGCTCCGGACGGACGCATTTTTGTTGCGACACTCTTCCAGGTCTTCGGGGGTGTCCAAGCGCACTTCCTCCCCATTGCGCTTTCAAATCTTCCCCTTACTATCCCCGCTTCTTACTAACCCCCCTCCCCACTTCCCCCGATCCCCCTCCCCTCTACTCGGTGGTTTCGTCCGACTCTTGCGGAGAGAGAGAGCGCAGTTGTCGGCTGCAGGTCGCAGGAGAGGGACGCACCACAGCGGCTGAGGACGCAGCACTAGAACCCAATTCGGTTCCGTTTCTATTGTTTCTCTGTGTATCTCTGCCTGGCATTTGTCATCAACTTGGGGAATTACAATCATCTTCCAAGGTAAGAGGAAAACCACTTTTTCCCCTTTCTTTTCTTTGGGAAAATAACTGAAATGACTGGTAGAAAAGCACTTTGTTAGGTGTGTTGTTGTGCACCAGTTCCCTGCTTGTATCGAGCTTTAGATTTACAGGCGGAATGGATTAAATTCGAATTTGGATTAAAAAAAAAAATGAGCACAATAGCATGCTTAAGCTGGAGTAACCTGTTTAGAAAAATAAAAAAAATATCCCTCCATCAATAATGGATTGGCTAAGCTGTGTTCGCCACGCTGTGGGGTCCGTTTTTCTCTGGACCATTTCTCTATCAGAGCCAGGTTTAAGCAATGTGGCGGGTTTCTCTTTATTCTAAGCCTTTAACACTTTTGTGGCCACTTTAACAGTTTGAGGCGAGGGGTTT
Organism: Notothenia rossii; assembly: GCF_949606895.1. Taxonomy (NCBI): domain Eukaryota; kingdom Metazoa; phylum Chordata; class Actinopteri; order Perciformes; family Nototheniidae; genus Notothenia; species Notothenia rossii. The sequence goes on from NC_136904.1 coordinate 90,915,921, forward strand.
TGTCCGTTGATAGCATGTGTTATTCAGAGCAGTAAGCGGTTCCTTTATGCCAAGCCAGTTTTACTTTCCACTCACGTTTCATCCCAGGATCAGAGGAGCGTTTGTGGGCTGCAGGATCAGCCTGTGCAGCCACATTAGACTGTCTCAAACTTACTTTGTGCTGCACTGTATACCGATCCAGACCAATGAATGCAAACTTCAAAAATAATCTCATGGGGAAATTTAATTGACATATTCTCTCTGGAAAATGTATTGTGTTGTGCTGTGCGTCTCGCTTGCATTGTTTCCCCTCAAATTGGCTTTTTTTCGTAGCAAGTAGCAACCTATTTCTTAAGACTGCCCATAATGACCTCATTGCTTATCAATTCCAATTAGCACATTGGCTTTTACGCGCGGAATGTGCACCCTTTACGCACATTCAGAGGGGGATTTCAATTAATGTATTCTTTCCAAATCCCAGCCAACGTTCGTGGGACTAATTTCTGCATGAAAACACTTCAATTCACCTCAGAAAGTCATTATTCATGAGCCTGTCACATGGATGAATTGCTTGTCCATTTCTCCCCCGAAACAGCCTATACAGATCTGTTGTATTTTGGACGCTGAAGAAGGATAGGGTCAGCTACCCAGAGCTGGGGATGTCACACAAAGACATACAGTGTTATAAAATGAGACAATTTCCCTCTTACATGTTAAAGTTGATTATTCTGAAGTGCATTGTTGGGTTGATGTTGCATATCGACAGAGGGCAGTGTTGAGCAGCTCTGACAGCTGAGAGAACACCTTGCCAGGTGAACTTTTCTGCATACCTGCTGTACCTACACCGCAAGAGTTATGTGTCTATGTCCTGGAGCAAAGGTGCAGCACTCATCAAGCTTTCATATATATTTAAACTTAGGCGGACATTGCTTTAATGGAGTTTTGCTTGTGTTTCTTTCCTTTTTTCTGTTTCTTGATTACATGTCAAGCACTCTTTGAACAACAGGGATCAGCTCTAAGAGACATTTAGTCCAGCTGTAAATGTCCTAAGCCTAACTATCACATTAATCAAAACATATTTTCTCTTAAAAAGCTTTATTTCTTGCACCACAGTAACCAGCACCACCACCGGGGCTTTTAGAAGCTTTTTTAAGAGCTTCAATTGTTTTTAATGTGGTACATTTTATTGAGCCTCAGTGGTTCAGTGTCTTCAACAGCATCAATGAAGAGCCCGGTATTAGCCATTAACACTCAAATGGCTCTCAAATGCAAATGAGAATGGCTGGTTTGGGTTTTGGGAAACATGGCAGATGAAATAATGCATTTTCTGTGGAGCTCTACTTTTTTTTGGTGTGAAACCACTCTGTTTCTTTTTGTCGTGGGCAGAACATATTTATATAGCAGTCCCAACATAATTTAATAACTCTAATTAGTGATCCAATATTCATATTAATATCTCGCTTCAGTATTATTCCTCCAGTAGAATAGTAATTCATCACAAACACAGCACAGTCTTTTATTCTCCCTGTCTGGAATTCAAATGCCATTTTTTATTTTGTTCATTCATCGAATATCTCATTCATATTTGGATTGATATTCATATATTCTCACATGTTTCAGCGGGGCCCACATGCTTGTCCTACGGATGATTAACACTTTTGTTATTTCGAGAGCTGTTTTAGTATCCTGGGTCAGTCTTTTCAAATGGAAATCAGGTTTTCTTCTTTGATGAAATTATGAGGGCTCTTGACAGGTCGTGGTGGGGGGGGGGGACCAGCAGAGCTGAAAAGAGATCTGAAACAAAACTGTATTGACCCCCCACCCCCCCCCCCCTCCAGACCCCTCTTAAAACACCTCCATGTTCACTTTCCCTCTGCCTCTCCTCAGTGTCCTTGTAGTTACAATATGTGAAAGTGGTTTTGATTATACATGGAGATCTGTCCGTGGCATCTGATGTCGACATTAATAATTCATTTTCATTAACTAATATGATGTGGAGTAGAGGAGCCGACAGCTTCTTCATCAACATTTTAATGATACATATTTAAACTGTACCGTGTGGATTATTTCTGTTGGCGGGTATTATTCAAGAGGGGACAAACGGATATGAAAGTTTAATGTCTGGAGAACTTGATCTCTCCCGCTCGTCCATCCGATATTACCTTTCCAGGAAAAAGGAAACAAAGCCGTGTGTGTGTGTGTGTGTGTGTGTGTGTGTGTGTGTGTGTGTGTGTGTGTGTGTGTGTGTGTGTGTGTGTGTGTGTGTGTGTGTGTGTGTGTGTGTGTGTGTGTGTGTGTGTGTGTGTGTGTGTGTGTGTGTGTGTGTGTGTGTGTGTGTGTGTGTGTGTGTGTGTGTGTGTGTGTGTGTGTGTGTGTGTGTGTGTGTGTGTGTGTGTGTGTGTGGGGAATGGATTGAGGTCACACTCTCAGTACTGTTACCCTTCACAGGTCTGAACTAGAATTTGTTGGACTAATTCTCCATTTCCACCCCAAACCTAGCCAACAGAAATGTTTTTTTTTGGTTCTGAAGACAGATGAGTGTCAAGGAGAAAGCTTACCTGAGCTGGGGTTGTCGCACAAATAAATAGTGTTAAAAAATGGGACAATTACCTTCTTGCATGTGTTAAAGTAGATTATTCTGAAGTGCATCTTACACCTTTCTAAGAGAACGGAAACAAAGACATGTAAAATATAGTGTGTGTGTGTGTGTTGTTGTTATCAAGCTAACGGTCAATAACCGTGTGATTTCTGAAGTTTTAAGGTTTAAGGACGTGTTGCTCTGACAACCATTTAATTGTGAACCAGCTTGAAAGATCTCCAAAATCCAGACTCATGTCAAATCATTATTCTAATGTTGTTATCTAACTATATATTGAACGGGGTCCTGACACCCTGATGTAATCTGTGTTGGGTTTATGCAACAGTTTCATCAGTTATCTAGTCAATAAAGGTGTGTGTGTGTGTGTGTGTGTGTGTGTGTGTGTGTGTGTGTGTGTGTGTGTGTGTGTGTGTGTGTGTGTGTGTGTGTGTGTGTGTGTGTGTGTGTGTGTGTGTGTGTGTGTGTGTGTGTGTGTGTGTGTGTGTGTGTGTGTGTGTGTGTGTGTGTGTGTGTGTGTGTGTGTGTGTGTGTGTGTGTGTGTGTGTGTGTGTGTGTGTGTGTGTGTGTGTGTGTGTGTGTGTGTGTGTGTGTGTGTGTGTGTGTGATAACAGGGAGCGACGGATAACAAATATGATTCAGTCTGGATTAAGGTCACACTGAAAAACGGTATTAGGTTAGTTGAAAGCAATAATATCAAGTTCAAATAGCTTCAACTTAATATTATGCTTTCCATTAACCTAATACAGTAATCTGTTTACATAGTACATTGAATTAAAGTCAGCGTTTCAGTTTCTTCAGTGTACCCTTCACATGTCTTCAGGTCCATAAAGCTAGATAATCTGTTTTGAGGAAAAGATAATCCATGTTAACGGAGTTGACGGACTGTTTTGTTATTTCAAGGTGCTGCTTTTCATCGACCAAAACCAAGACACAAAGCGACAACTCATTACAGCGTGACGTTTCTGTATCTGTCATTCAGCTGTTTGGCTTTTCATGCACGTTAAACAAGCACTCACAGGAACCAGACCTCCGTTTATTTATGCGCTGTAACACCTCATGCTCTTTTTCTCAAATCATACTTGAGAGCGGCCTCGACAACATTTCCACGCTTAAAAAACCCCAAGAAAGGATGCTCTGAGAACAGCTGTGAGGCAGTGAGTGGCTAGCATAAATAACATGGTTCTACCTACATTTGTATTGTTAAATGTAGATCTGAAACAAGTATTAAATCAATCCTTTGAATGATCAGTTTATCATTAATGGCTTTTATGATGCACCACAGCCTGTTAAATATCCGGATTGCTGCTTTTCTCTGTTTTATATGATTATAAATTCAATATATTTAGTTCTTTGACTGTCAAACTGAACAAGAAGTGTGAAAATGTCACCAGGAACTTACTTAGGCTTAACAGTTAGAAGTAATTTCAATTTTAAAAACCAAGAAAGGATGCTTATACTGGTTATATTGCAGTAAAGCAAACATTTATTTTGATAGTTGAATTGTACCTTTACAAAATTAATTTCAAAACTTTTTAATACTGCCTTCTGTAACGCTTCAGAATAAACTAGCGTCACAAGATCAAATTGTTCATCCATTACACAAACCCTGTTTTAAAATAGACATCACATTTAAAAACACTAGCTATAAAGGAAATACAAATAAGTAGACCTTGAACCTTCTCACCTTCAATAAAAATGTCTTTTTTTGTAACTCTGTCAAACGTATTAAAATAAGAATGTAGCGACGTGCTCCGCTGATCCGTTGTTTTACTCTCCTTTTGCCTGGTATGTGAGTGAAGCGGAGAGATTTCAGACTTTTAAAGTGGCCTTCTTGAGCAGGATTCACATGGTAATTAGGTCAGGGCACACTGAAGAAAAACAAAGCTGTCCACATGCAGAGATGTTTGAAGGAGAGCGGAGATGCTTGTGGCTCCGCATTGAGAGGACTGCAGCCACGTTGGAGTGTCCATATGCTCGATGTTATGCAGATATAATGGTAGGTTTCTGGGGATGTGACTTACGGTGGCAGTCTGTCTTCACCATGCTCTTTATACCCAGAACACAAAGCCCTGCTGCCTCGTCACCTGACTGTGATTATTCTGTCCTATAGCGCTGAAAGGGATGTTGCAAATTTTCCGTTCACAGTCTCTGAAGCCTGATTGAGGTCCTGCGCCCCAGTGCGCCTCGTATTATTTCAAATTAAACCATTCCTCAGCTATGTGACGTCTTCTGCAGAAACATACACATTTTTGGCTGAGGCTTGCTTTTGTTTCTGAGACTTCTGTGACCAATTTAGCTGTCAGCTCAAAGTAGAGCTTGACAGATCCAACCCAAACGGGAATATGCCTCTGACTTTAGTTCAGTCTTTTTTCCTTTTTTTATATAATATCTTTATTAAATTGTTCAAATCCAAAACAGAACAGCTCAGACATGACAAGTAAGGTACGTACTGTAGATAATAATTAGAAATAAAAAACACTCCACAATGTAGGGTTCTAGTCTTTTTAACAATATGTTTATTGACTAACTTTTACGAACTCAGTAATGACAGAAGCATGATAAAGCAAAACAAACAAAAGAACAGCTCTGTTTCAAGACATACATTGGAGGTTACAGGAGAATCCATTTGATGATTGTCGTTTCTTATGATAACAGTTTCAGGAGGTTCCTTTTACAATAATAGCCTAAACATTAAATCAAGCCCAAGGACATTTAACTAATGGCGCATTTACACTGCAGGCCTCGCTCGGTTTGGTTAGGCCTTATTAGGACCGGCTCACTTTAATGCTGCGCTCACATTACAGTTTAGCAACTGGGGTAGTATCTATAGTAACGCAGTGTAGGCGGAGCCGTGACGTCATCTTCAGTGAGCGCCCCAGAAAAACACAGCCGTTAGCTCTTAGCACTCAGAGCTCACAGCTCTTCATATCTGTTCAAAAACTAGACAAAAGTTAAACAAGTACAAACCACAGACTGCCTGTGTCATGGAGAATACAGTCGCTGGTTTATTTATGTCTGTATAGGCCGTTGTTGTGAGTTTGGACGGTCGGAGCATATATAACGTTAGCTTAGCCAAGCTCCATTTAGAAAACACGCATTTTAAAAGGTTTTTCGCCTGCCGTCTGTCTGCAGACTTGTCAAAGCATTAATTCATGGTTTTTACTAACCGGTATCAGTATGTTGTTACTTCGGCATCATTTTGAAACGTGTATTACAATTAAATCACGGTAAAATATGTTCATCTTGTTGTAGTTGTAGCCCCCTTGACAGCGATTCTCTCTCTAGTTTAGCATACTCAGCCCGACTCAGCCCTGTTTGTTGGCCTCGATAGAACCACGATTTAGTCGGGCCAGAAAAAAGGTGAAAAAGTAGCCCTGGGCCGGAACTAGGCCAAGTGTAAGCGCAACCAAAAACAGGCCCCGCACGGCTCGGCACGCTTAAAGCGAGCTCTGCGCTGTAGTGTGAATGCGCCATAAGACTCACATATGTTATAGAACTGGTCAGATGTTTCAACACTTGTAAAATATTCCAGGGGAACCAACTCAAATATAATTTTGCGCTGAGAGATTGGACCTCATCTTTAGTCCATTGTAGTCATATATTTGTCCTCGCGAAAGTAAGGACATAATATCATATTTTACCACCAACACTAGTTAGTGTTTTGATTGGCAGATCTCAAATCAAAGACAGCAGGTTTCATCTAATATTTCTGCAGTTTACACACTGAAAAAAACGGAATGCTTCATGACCTGAGGCACTGGGTCAGGTACTAGTTCAGTCATGTATTCAGGTTAGTGGGAGAATGTGCGTGAGCAGAGTTGGTGCAGTCTGAGATGCAAATGAATAATTTCACGACGTCTGTCTGGGTCCCTTCAGCCTACCCAAGAAGTCATTGTTTCTGAGTGTGTGTGTGTGTGTGTCTTCTCTGGTTGTAACCTGGCCTCTGTCTGCCTCAACACACAACCTCGTCATGTGTGAAATGCGATACGGCTGCAGCGTCTCTGCGCTCTGTCTGCTGCCTCGCTAATTAATGCTTGACGCGACCCAACAGTCTCAATTTGTCCCGGGAACGTTATCATCATTGTTCACCCTCCCCTTTCCTGTGTTGTTATTAATGTACCTCCAAAAGGATGAGTGGAGATTAGGGGCAAGCTGTCTGTCAGGCAGGAATATAGGTTGGTTCAACGTGTAACTCAAACATGTACATGTCTAAGGTTTAGTGTTTGTTATTGAGGGCTTTTGTCGACGTTTATAGCCTCTTAATCTGAGGGTTTGCTGCATTTACTTTATATAATCTTTTATTATATGCTTAAAATTGTAATATCTTTAGTTTTTCGACTGTCAAACAGAACAAGCAATTGGAAAATGTTACCGCGGTCTCTGGAAACTTGTGATGGATATATTTCTACAATTTTACAGGCTGAAGTAATTTGTTGAATTGCGTTCTTCCATTATTCCATATTTCTGAGATTTTCTTTATGACTTTGCTTTTCACTTAGTCGCCAAGTACTAGCGACATTTCAGCTTTGCACATGCTTCGATAATGTGTTTTTCTGCCAGAAGCTGTCGTAAATTGACATGTTTACCCATTTAAAACCATGTTTTTATGATACAATCGTAACTGCATTAAGGATTTCAGTCAGCGGACGTCTGGATTTTCAGTTATCAGCGGAGCAAACGTTAGCATCAGGTGGTGGAGGAAAACGGATTTTTATGTTGAAACAACAACTCCCACGCTTTTTCGAAACAACACTAAACTCTGTATTTTGTTATTTTTTTCATTCAGACAGCCTTCGTGGCAGAAAATGGCATATTATGCATATGTGGAGGAAATAAAAATACTCATTTGTTGCAGCCTTGGTTTGATACGCACATATTTTTTACAAACTGCTGCAAATCATAATGAGAAAGCCCCAGTGCTTTTCTCCTCCATTGCTCATTTGAAGGACATTTTCAAACTGAAGGTGTTTTTTCTGAAGGCGCCAAACCATTCAGTATTTCCCTTCCTCTCACTCACTCTCATTGTTATCCCCCGTGGTATTAGAAGAGGTGTAAGCATGCGCTCATACCTGCGTGTGCGCATGCGTGCATGTCTGAGCAATTTGATTTTTCTCTTTGTGTGCGTGTGAAGCGGACGTGAAGGCATGTGCCCTTTCTCTCCTCTGTTCAGCCCCAGCAAGGTCTGAGCAGGGCGAGAATAAAAGGGGCGAAGAGAAGGAGAAAGTGCTCCCACAGTTGATTTGGCCATTGTGGGGGGAGGAACACTATTCCTATTGATGCTCTGGACGCATGGCTGAAACCCCTAGAAGCTTTAGGAAGGGAGCTTATTCAAGGCTCGGTGTGACCCGGAGGACTGGGTTGGAAGATGGGTGTTGAGCCCTTTGTGGGGAGGGTGGGAACATTGTCCCTGCTCCGCTGCTTTAGAGGCCCTCTGAACCCGCTCCGAGGCTGATGGGCTCTCAGGTTGTCTCTGGTTTTAGCTTCACAAGACTCTGGAGAGGTCTCTTCTGTGAGAGGTGGCATGAGTTCTCAAAGTTCTCAAAGAGATCTGAGAAAAGTTTGACTAAACGCTCAAATAAGAGCATTTATTATGATTTTCATTGCACGAGTAGAGATTTGTTTCAATATATTATTTGTTAGAGCCACAATGAAGTAGGGCTGCTCAATTAATCATATTTTAATCGCGATTATGGCTTGCAACGATTACGAAAAAAACGTAATCGAAATAAAACGATGTTTTTTTTTGTGGTTTTTCAGTTGAATTATACTTAAAGTTCAGAGTAATCAACTGTTAAAAACATGCTGTTCAAATAATTTTTTCAATAAATGGATGTTTTCAAAGTAAATGGATAATCGTTTTTAATAATCGTGATATCAATTATTGACGCAAATAATCGAGAATATGATTTTTGCCATAATCGAGCAGCCCTACAATGAAGTCAAAGTTATTATTTAGATTCATAATTTGATAAATGAATTAATGATGGAAAAGGATTTATATTGCCATGGTGAATATCTTTTGATGAAATTGTGGTTTATTTTAAATCGTAAATATGATCTGTTTCCTTGAACCTTCCGGTGTTTATTTAAGTGAGGTAATTGAGGACAGCCGCGGTGCTCTGAGACCTGATGAGACGGGGAGCGGAACAGTTTTTCGACCGCAAATTGTAAACCGAAATGAGTGTTGCAAATTGGACTGCAAAGTATAGTTCATATAAGAAAGTATATCGCCAAAATATTGATTTAGATTTGTTATTTTCAGACTATTTAAGTCAATACTTTTTTGTTAATAAATTACATTTTTTGACTGAAAACCTTCGGCTGCTTATTGCTTTGGATTGCGTGTCGTCAACCCCGCTCTATAGTGTGAATTTAGCACTCACAACAGGAACGAATGAAACAGAGAGGAATCAATAAAACACAGATATAGTTGATCAATTATTATTTAGTTGTACAACAATCAATAATAACGAGGAAAAATTACTTTTGCTCTCAAGCAGTCACAGTAATGCTCCAACGAGCACAAAGATCTCGCTTTATACGTTTGTAAAACACACACTTCAACACACAGCTAATACACGAACATTGTCAGGTCTCCTAAACTTGGATATGTTCCAGATGTCAAAAGGTCATTATCTCATGACGTCTTTAGGAGTCTTGCAGGATATTAATTATCCAATTAACAAACTATATATACATTTGCATGAACGCACACACTAACCTGTATAATGATGATTATAATCTAATCAGCCTCTTTGTACTTCCTCTCACATCGAGTCAGTTTGACTTCACGTGGGTACATCTGCTGATAATCACAAAGACCATTGATCATTAGCAAAAAGACTCATGGGCCTCTTCTAGTATCTGGAAACTGTAATTCAATAACATACCGTCATTATAGTTCTATTGAGAAGGTCCAAGACTTGACATAACAGTATCAAGGATTCAAGGATTCAAGGCTTTTATGTGTGCATAGCTGCAGTGTAGTTATGACAATCTGAGGTCACAGGCTCCTCCCACAGGGCAACACAATACAACAGATAACAGTGCAAGTAAATAAAATAAAAATAGAATATAGTAGAAATAGTGCAGAATAGTCCATATACAAGTAATTGGAATATTGATATATATAAGTTGCAAACAGATGGATGTTCTTTTCAAAAGTCCAGGTGTTCAACTGTCTTAATAAGAAGGGTTTAGATTATGTGAGCTAGTCTTTTTTGTTGTGCTTTTAATGTAACTTATTTGTCCCTGAATATACAGAAATCCAGGTATTTGGACAAAAACATACCTATACATTATTGTATTCAAGATTCAAAGGCTTTATTGTTACATGCACATTCACAACAGTTACAGCGTAGGCTAAAATAGGCTCAAACACAACAATACACTTAAAGTGGACCTATCATGCTATATTTGAAACATATATTGTAGGGCCATACCTATTTAAAACATCTCTGTGAAGTTTTTTTTTCAAAATATCAAACAGATCATGCATTTTAGCCATGCCTCATTTGCTCTTTTCCAGCCCTGTTTTTGCATGGGCTGATTCTGTGACTACAGCGCCACTTACAGGCCTGGCATATGTACTACAGCGTCTCCAGCGCTTTCGAGCGGCAATGGCCGTGGCCCAACCCCCCCGTTCCCCTGATAGGTGGAGAGTTGCCCATATAGGCGGAGCACCTCGTTTCTGACGTCAGAAAAATTCAAATCTGGATCAGTCTGTATCAGATCCGTTGCAGCCCCTTTTTAAGAGATTTGGGTATGGAGGGAAATGGAGAGGGTTGTGTTTTCTGACACTTGGTGAGTTCCCTGGAACACCGGGGACACATGTTCATGTAGAAAAGACGTACAAAAGTGCATTTTGCATGATAGGTCCCCTTTAAGGCTTAAACACATTTAAAGAAATCAAATAATGCAAGTGACACAACAGTGCGGGTAAAATGCGAGAATAAGGAAACAATACACGTGCAAAATTGGATGAGATAAGATGGAAAGTTAAATTATATACTGTACAGAGTATTTGTTTTTGCTATGAACAATTGACAAATGCAAAGCGTAAATTGTGCATTTATTTACTAACTACACAAAACACCAACAAATCATGTAGATAGGTATGTTAGAAGTCCTATTCTGATATCAAAGTGGTGCAGAAACATATTTATTTACTGTATGGCATATCAAATACATTTTAAACATGTCAATAATAAAGTGTACATTTGCTTTGATTCCTCCCCTTTCCTCTCAAGGATCTCTGGGTTCCAGCTCTTGTACTTTCAAGAAGCTTCATTGTGCGCCGCGTAAAGAGACCCTCCTAATGGAATCAGGCTCCTTTCACCCTGCCGTACCCTCTGAAAGTGTTATATCTTCCAAATGGAGTCACAGGGTGAGAGCTTCTTGAGTCTGTGCTCCGAGAAGTAATAGGTTTGCAGTAAGCCTGCCAAACAAGGCTTGGATTAGCTCACATGCAGCTCCTGTGCTTAATCTGGCTGCGTATTTGCGCAGTGACGGGAAAGATATTGACTTCATCGTATGCTTCTCCATTGTTCTATTGTGTTTGGGATTATTTGCATTTTAACAGGCTGTCGCGTTTGTCATCTGAACAATAACAGCGGGTTTTGGAAGCAGATCCGAGTTCCTGATGTGTTTACCTACATTTTTATTAGCATTGGTTTGTTTCCAATATCATACTTTGATTAACTGCTGCTGATAGCTTGTTTAACCGGCTCATTAGAGAGCAGCACATGCATCTCTGCTGGTCAGCCGCTTTCTGTGTGCATATCCGTTTGTTTGTTTGCATATGTGTGTGTGTTTGTGTACATATGTGTGTGTGTGTTTGTGTGCATATGTGTGTGTTTGTGTGCATATGTGTGTGTGTTTGTGTGCATATGTCTGTGTGTGTTTGTGTGCATATGTGTGTGTTTGTGTGCATATGTCTGTGTGTGTTTGTGTGCATATGTGTGTGTGTTTGTGTGCATATGTGTGTGTTTCTGTACATATCCGTGTGTTTGTGTGCATATGTGTGTGTTTGTGTACATATGTGTGTGTTTGTGTACATATGTGTGTGTTTGTGTACATATCCGTGTGTTTGTGTGCATATGTGTGTGTTTGTGTGCATATGTGTGTGTGTTTGTGTGCATATGTGTGTGTTTGTGTACATATGTGTGTGTTTGTGTACATATCCGTGTGTTTGTGTGCATATGTGTGTTTGTTTGTGTGCATATGTGTGTGTTTGTGTACATATCCGTGTGTTTGTGTGCATATGTGTGTGTTTGTGTGCATATGTGTGTGTTTGTGTACATATCCGTGTGTTTGTGTGCATGTGTGTGCATATCCGTGTGCATATGTGTGTGTTTGTGTGCATATGTGTGTGTGTGTTTGTGTGTTTGTGTGCATATGTGTGTGTGTTTTTGTGTGTGTTTGTGTGCATATCCGTGTGTTTGTGTGCATATGTGTGTGTTTGTGTGCATATGTGTGTGTGTTTGTGTGCATATGTGTGTGTGTTTGTGTACATATGTGTTTGTTTGTGTGCATATGTGTGTGTGTTTGTGTGCATATGTGTGTGTGTTTGTGTGCATATGTGTTTGTTTGTGTACATATGTGTGTGTTTGTGTACATATCCGTGTGTTTGTGTGCATATGTGTGTTTGTTTGTGTGCATATGTGTGTGTTTGTGTACATATCCGTGTGTTTGTGTGCATGTGTGTGTGTGTTTGTGTGCATATGTGTGTGTTTGTGTACATATCCGTGTGTTTGTGTGCATATGTGTGTGTTTGTGTGCATATGTGTGTGTTTGTGTACATATCCGTGTGTTTGTGTGCATGTGTGTGCATATCCGTGTGCATATGTGTGTGTTTGTGTGCATATGTGTGTGTGTGTTTGTGTGTTTGTGTGCATATGTGTGTGTGTTTTTGTGTGTGTTTGTGTGCATATCCGTGTGTTTGTGTGCATATCCGTGTGTTTGTGTGCATATGTGTGTGTTTGTGTACATATGTGTGTGTTTGTGTACATATGTGTGTGTTTGTGTACATATCCGTGTGTTTGTGTGCATATGTGTGTGTTTGTGTACATATGTGTGTGTTTGTGTACATATCCGTGTGTTTGTGTGCATATGTGTGTTTGTTTGTGTGCATATGTGTGTGTTTGTGTACATATCCGTGTGTTTGTGTGCATGTGTGTGTGTGTTTGTGTGCATATGTGTGTGTGTTTGTGTGCATATGTGTTTGTTTGTGTGCATATCCGTGTGCATATGTGTGTGTTTGTGTGCATATGTGTGTGTGTGTTTGTGTTTGTGTGTTTGTGTGCATATGTGTGTGTTTGTGTGCATATCCGTGTGTTTGTGTGCATATGTGTGTGTGCATATCCGTGTGTTTGTGTGCATATGTTTGTGTGTTTGTGTGCAGATTTGTTTGTGTGCATATGTGTGTATATGTGTGTGTTTGTGTACATATCCGTGTGTTTGTGTGCATATGTGTGTGTGTGTGTTTGTGTGCATATCCGTGTGCATATGTGTGTGTTTGTGTGCATATGTGTGTGTCTGTTTCTACACTGTATTTGCAGTAATGGCCAGGAAATCAGCAGTTAGCGTTAGCAGGCAGCTGGTCTCCGTTGTCCCCGTCAGCAACAACCCTGAATCCCCGTATGGCTCGTGTAATTGGACCGCCACATGTCAGGCTGTGATTTGCAGTATGGGCCTAATGATTTTGCAACACTTAATATGATGAGCGCAGTTGCCCCTTTGTCAGATATTTGCTTTTAAATGCTACGGCTCATTCCCATCTCTGTTTCTTTCCATGTCCTTCCTGACTCAATAATCTCTATCTTTTAAAAATAATATATATATGTGTTAAAACAATAGTCCTTTGGGATAAGGGGTGGGATTAAATACGTGTAAAGGTCTTCCCACCCCTTATCGGATGTGCAATTACGTTGTTTATATATCATTTGTAAGTCAGTAATATTGTTGTTGACAGTGCTTACGTTTGTATCGTATAATAATTCAAATTTTTCATTTCATTATTGTTATTATTTTTTTGTATTAGTGTTTTACACGTTCAAAATAAATCTAAATCAAACTCTCGATGGGATTAGTACCGGCTCTTTTCCTGAACCTTGTCGTAACGTCAACAACATTTGCATTTAAGCTGGACCACAATATGACCTAAAAACAATAAAATAATGATAAACCTGACAATAATCTTTAAAATAATCCATCGGTGCTTTGTATTTTCTTTCTGGTATTTCTTCGATGGATGATTTCATGTCCAGATGGATTTATAAACCTCATCACTGAATGCTTGGATAAACGTTTGGTTATGGGATTGGTGGTGGTAGCTCTTCTCAGTTTTGATCATCATCAGGATTAATAACGACAAATAATATCCAGGATTTCTTTCCCTTATATATATTTCTTCATTTCTTAATTTGTTTTGATCTATTGTCAAATTTGTCTGTGTTGTTGCTGCTTTGATTTCACCATTGATATCTTAGTGTGGTGGTCCAATTGTTCACTGTCCATGCTAAGAGCAAATCAAAACAACATTTCAAGTATTACATATAGGTTTCAGTGATGGTTATAACATGTGTTATTCTGTAGTGATGTGTAGGAAAGAAGGACTTAACCATTGACCTATTATTCACACCTGCTGTCGAGACTATCGCTGCACATTTCCTACCAATCTTTTTTGTCTTTATCTAATTTTTGATAGATTTCCTCCATGACAGCAGAGAATGCATCACAAACTGCTGGGAAACACAACATGGACATGAACATGAAATGCTCTTAAGTACAAAGATGCACAGAAAGCAACCTTATATCGTTTCTTTATCATTCCGTTCATACTTTTTAGGCTTATTTCCTTTTCTGTGACAGTTACATCCTGCCTAAATGCTTCATGCTGCATGCTGTGTCAGTACTGGCCCTGACCCAAAGCCTGCATGACTGCATATCTCTGAAAAGCCTTAAGTCACCTGATATTCTCTGCTTTCAATATATTTCAATCCCTCACAGTGAAAAACACCTTGATAATATCATCCTCTATGAATGAGCGTATAAACGGTATTTCTCTATCTGCTTTCAGGGCTTCTGGTCAATCTTCTTCTGGATAAAGAGAGTGTGTTTGTGTGTGAGACACAATGTGGTTGTGAATTGAGAAATATGTGACAAAGGGAAGCAATAACACAGACCACATACTCTTTTATGTGGCGTTTTAAAAGCCTTTTTCTCATCTCAGATGCCAAAACATGTCAGAATTCTCACAGAGAATCCGACCGGGCGATTATTCAGTGTCAGCGTCTGATAGCTTTTCCTATTCGACCTGGGTAGCAATGAGCTGTACTCCAGCTTAACCTGCCAGACGTTCACGAGAAATTATTCTACTCCGTCTTTTGACCTTTTTGTTCGGCTCTTGCCAGAACTCTCTTGGTCTTAAGCCAACAGACAGACTTCAGTGTTTCTCACCAAAGTGGCTGATTTGTGAATTGTGTTACGTGTGTGAGTTTCTGGACTTGATGGTGATGAAGAAGTCTCATTAGTTAGGGCGAGACACTACCGGTGAATAGGGTAATTCTTTTAAACTTAAAGATATCGGCAAAACATTTCTCCAGTTAATTACTTGCATTAAGACAATTGTTTTTTGTATTACAAGTTTTCTGAAATGGCATGTCTCTATTTCAATATGTGCATATTTTAATACATGTCAGGAACACAAACCTGACCATTGGATAAAGTCAGGTTCAAAGTTTTTGTGTAGACTGGTGCTGAACATGGAGAACATGTGTGACCACGTGTCTTCAGCAGAACAGCAAACACTCTGAGTGCAGGCGCTTTAGAAAATGACCCTGGTCCTCATTTGATGTCTGACAGCTTCATCATTGTTCCGGACACGGCGTAAAAACATTTGTGGCTTAGGCTGTGACCCGCAACATGTATTTGACATGCCAAACCCGAGAGAGGTTACAAAAATATGTTCGATATTCAAAGAAAACCATGCACGTCTGGAGGACTGGAGCCACTCGAACAAAAACATGGAAGAAGTCTTGGCCCGCGACTCAAGGGGCTTTGACATCATTTTGCCTATAAAAAATGCATTATTTTCCTTAAAGAGGTCCCATTAAATATATATAATATTCTTTAAAGCATGGAGACAAGTCACAGTAGAGACACTACATATTATGAACCTGAACATTAGCAGAATATTTCCTCTTTAAACAAATTGTCTATATTTTTACTGATGCTGATTTTAGTTTGTTTTGATTGTGTCTAACTTTTTGTTGTCTTCGTTAAATGTGTTTGCTGGTTGTTTCTTTTGTCCTTGATATTACATATGATTGTCTTTCCCATTTGTTTGGTAAGCGTTAGTTAGAGTCCTCAAACTAGGGGTTTATTCTGACATCATATATTCCTGACAAACATGTAAAACAAATATGTTTCAAACAAAAAAAAGTGTAGCAAAAAATGTTCATTGCATATTACTTTCTGCCCCCCCTCAAGCTTCAAGTGTTTAATCGTCCACCACTGCGTTCGGTTCCTGGTTGGCTTTGGTTACTATGACGATAAAAGTGGATTTCGGCTGGAGGGTCGGCATCAGACCTCGGCTGACGGAGAAAGAGAGGCGTGTGACAGTGATTAATGTCCTGGCAGAAACACAGACAGCGGACTCTAAGGGGCCCGTCGTCACCTCTCAGTGTGAACAGGCATGTCGGCCCCCAAAACAACAGCAAGGCGACCAAGTTTAATCATCGTCATGTGAATTATTTATTAGAAAAAAATCCATTACTTGTGCATGAAAGCCGTAGTAAATTGAAATGTTGGATTACAAGCCAAGAAGGAAATGAGATTCACCTGTGTGGCTGTTCCAAAATCAATCCCCCGCTATCCGGCTGATTAATGGAGAAACATTTGTCTCTGCCTCTCGCCTCTCATTCAGAAACATCAAACAAGCCGAGGTGGCCTCTTCTTCCCCAGGTGTGTTGGGAAGACGGACGGCTTGTTAACTGTTTGGGAGTCACGTGGGCTTTTTCGGTTACAGTGCAGCCTGTTAACAAGGAAGTGAAGTAATGGAAGGCCAGAGGACACCCGTCTGTGAGATAGAGATAAGCAGCCGTGCGTGCTTCCTCGCTTCCAACCCAAACAACTGGATATTTGGCCAGCATGTGCATTATAAGCATTGCATTATTCCTGTTCTCCCTTCACATACCACACATTTCTCTGTAAAGAAGCGATCTCAAAGCTTTGCCGTGGTTCCTGTTCCTCTTTCATGTCCCCCGCCTCGATCTCAAGGTCCATTTAAAAACTTCTTTTTGTGGATCTTGGTCTCCTCCTGATTCTTTCGTACTTCACCGCACTTTCCCTCCCCTGCACCTTTACTACCCCGGTCCCCCATATCACTGCGGCTGAAAGAGTCCTCTGTTAGGCTGGTGTGTGTGTGTGTGTGTGTGTGTGTGTGTGTGTGTGTGTGTGTGTGGCAGCTAAAGCTCATACCGGCAGGAGAAAAGTCTTCTTCCTCTTCAGTGACCTCCACACCGGCATGGCGCCCCTCCTCACCCCCGTCAATCTCTTTGTGACTCGACCCTCTGCATTCACGTCTCTGTAAAGCAGCTCAAACTCCACAAACTATGTGAATCCAGAGCACAAGGACAAGACATGATGAATGAGCTCCAGGCATTCCCGAGTCCTTTGTGTATTCATCCAGCGACAGGAGGTAACATTAGCTTGTCATTTTTTACACACCTGTCAGGCTTCTTCACTTCAACTCAATGGAACAAGTGTGCGGGCCTGTTTTTTTTTATATTTCTCGTTCCCAAATTGCTCCACAGGTATAACTTCAATACGAAGGAAGTGCAGCACTTTGCAGTGACGTGTAAATCAGCTGCTGGATGTTGGAGGCAGAGCAACAGTCTACTCTCCCTCTCAGCAGATTGCTTTCGCCAGTGTTGGCCCACAGCCTCGTTCATCACCCACCACGGTAGCAGCTAAAGCCTTTTTCTTATTTTGTTACTATGGCTGAGGTCCCAATAGTGACCCTGAAGCTTCTCTCTATTACACAGTGACAAATATAGTCCTTAAAAACACATATTTTTGGAGTTGTCAACCACATTTTACAAGCTTTAGTCTGTGAATGTAACAATTCAAGGGTTCAAGGTTCTTTATTGTCAAACTAACAGAGTAAGTATGTCGCTGAAAATCTAAGGTCACAGGCTTCTCCAACAATGTAACGCAATAATACAGATAAGCAAACAATATTAAAGCAATATTATATTAAAAGTTCATACAAAAAGAAAAATTGTTTTAAAAAAGTGAGAGAAAAAAGTGTCATTACATGAGTGAGAAGGCCAGTCAGAAAAGACCTAGTAAGGATGTTTTTAAAAAGGGACTGAAGGATTAATCTCTCAGCTAAACACTAGAGTAAATGTAAACATGAAAAGCTTTCAGAAAGCTTTCGTCTAATGGTTCACATTTATATACAAAAAACAGCACGCCTAAATGGTGTACTGAATTGCTTTTCCTGCTCATATCTGCTGCATCTGCTAACCATATATTTCTGTAGCATAGAGTCTGAGCTCGACCAGTAGGCAGAGCTATGGGGACATTTTAAGTATAGTATATGAGCCTATCTTGTTCTTTGAAAGCTGCATTTATTTTCCCACTTCAGAGAAAAATAACTCCAAAACAAGCTTCAAAAAACCCCACAAGGCTCATATTTTCTCACCATAGAATGTATGAGGTCTGTGTTTGCAAACATCTGTCCAGCCGTCAGACATAAGCAATACATCTTGTTCAATATTCACTCTCCTTTTAGCTCTTTTCTCTCCCAATTCCTTATCAAAACACATCACATGTCACATGTTAGACGCTTCTTTCCAAAGCGACTTACATACTCAATACTGTGGACAATCCCCACAGGAGCAATTTGGGGTGAAGTGTCTCAGGGACACAACGACATGCTGACTGCAGTGGGGTTTGAACCCTGATCCGAACACCTGCGCCCCACCCACCCACTGCGCGACACGGCTCCACACCCTAAAATTGGCTATTATGTGCACTAAAACCAAAACAATGAGCGAAAAGAGGTTAAATAGCCGTTTTCTAATCCTAAAAGTTACAAAAGGGTGATACATTTGTATTAGGTAGGTAGGTAGGTGGATGGATGGATGGATGGATGGATGGATAGATAGGTAGATGGATAGGTAGGTGGATGGATAGGTAGGTAGATGGATAGATAGATAGGTAGGTGGATGGATGGATGGATAGGTAGGTAGGTAGGTGGATGGGTAGGTAGGTAGATGGGTGGGTAGGTAGGTAGGTGGATGGATAGGTAGGTAGATGGATGGATGGATGGATGGATGGATAGATAGGTAGATGGATAGGTAGATGGATGGGTAGGTAGGTAGGTAGGTGGATGGATAGGTAGGTAGGTGGATGGGTAGGTAGGTAGGTAGATGGATAGATAGGTAGGTGGATGGATGGATGGATGGATGGATGGATGGATGGATAGATAGATAGGTAGGTAGATGGATAGGTAGATGGATGGATAGGTAGGTAGGTAGATGGATGGATAGGTAGGTAGGTAGATGGGTAGATGGGTAGGTAGGTAGGTAGATGGATGGGTAGGTAGATGGATGGGTAGGTAGGTAGGTAGGTAGGTAGGTAGGTGGATGGATAGGTAGGTAGGTAGGTAGGTAGGTAGGTAGGTAGATGGATGGGTAGGTAGGTAGGTAGGTACATGGATGGATAGGTAGGTACTTTATTGATCCCAGTTTGGGAAATGTCTGCGTTGCAGCAGCATAAAAAACAAGGCAATAAGAGAAATTAAGACACTAGAAATAAACAGTCCAACATATTTCTGAAGTAGAAATAAAATAGCGTTAAAAAGTTACAAAATATACATGTGGAAATACAAGTTTCCAGCAACAAATATAATGCAGGTTATTACATACATTAATTGTGCAAGAAATTGATTATTCAATATTAATTTGAATATAAATGTAAAATGTATAATACTCATTTCTTAACCAAGCCTTTTTTCCACTTTATTTTCAACACTCCCCTGGTTTGCTCTGCTCATGCACACCTGGCTGGATAGAAGGCTGTGTGAAGAAGGAAGATAGATGAATACTTACGTCACGTCATTGCAACAGCATTAGCAATTACCATGGGGTCAAACAGGCAGGTGTGTGTTATATAGGCTCACGCTGCTCTCTCATTTTCTGCGCCGCTCGTGGTTTCGCTTCTCATTTTAGCTCGAGTGAATTACGATGCCCTCGGGGAGCGGTGAGAAGACAACAGGAGAGAAATTACTCTTCTTGCAGCTCTTTCAAACGGTTTTTTTGCAACTTGCACATTGCAGACATGGGTACTGGTGGGAAAAGTCTGAGTGAAGGTCTGCAGAGACAGAAGCCGGCTGGCACGACTCAAAACCTGTTATTATACAAAAGCGGATGTCTCGGTGTGAGCGCTCGGCTGTCAGGTTGCTTTTAAAGATATCAAAATGTTGTGTTTACTTTTATGTCTTTGGTCATTTTTAGTTGGCATTGTTTTGTTAGAATATGAAAAAATACTATGAGAAATATTTGTTTTAACGTGAGTTTCGTATATGGCTAGGCAATATAATAATAATAATAATAATACATTTTATTTGTAAAGCATCTTTCATTGCTAATAGTAATCCAAAAATGCTATTGTAAAAAATGCTACTTGATGCAACAATATGATCTAATAATGTCATATGTAGCCTATATAAGAGTAAAATCACACATTTCTTCCTCAGAATTACTTTTACTTTAGTACATTATGCTGATAAATCTTCTGTACTTTTACTTAAGTTAGATTTTGAAGGCAGAATTTTACTTGTAATGGAGTATTTGATCATTAATGTATTGATACTTTTACTCAAGTAAAGAATTGGAATACTTCTTCTTCCACCTCTGAGTCAGACATGTTTGGGTATAACAACATAATGAAAACACATTGGATTGTGGAACAGAAACATGAGCATTAATCTGCTTCAGTTTCAGTCTCCATACATCTGAAAATACTTGTATTTTATTGATCCTGGCTGCAGGGATTAGCTCCTGTTCAGCCTCAAGAGCATTGATACTTGCCAACCCTCCCGATTTTCGCGGGAGACTCCCGATTTCATTGCCCTCTCCCGGGTTCCTCCCGGAGTCATATTGCGCCCGCATTTCAGACAAAATCAGATTTACTCACGACTGTTTCCACTCGGACTTTAATACAGCTACACCATTGTTTGGTTTCCATGGTAGCGCGTCTCTTTAGTAGTGCGCGCAACTGAAAGTCTGGGTGAGGCAGATAGTCACAGAACAAGAATCGACAACACTACCCTATGCTCACTCCTTTCCAAGGATGGTGCTACAGGCTGCAACTACAATAAGCATGTTAATGTTAATCTAACAGCTCCGGCAATCCCCACCCCCCACTAGCACCCCCGTCACGGTGGTTTTGAAATGCTCCAGATTTCTGAGGTCTCAAGGTTGGCAAGTACGAGGTCCAACACTGCTGTCTGGCTCAGTTAGCACTCCAGGTGTTGCATTGGGGTTGAGCTCATAACTTTGTGCAGCCAGTAGCCAGTCATGAACTCAACACTAGAGTTGGAAAGCTACTTCTTTATGTAGCATGCCTTGAGCACATACAGGATAATGTCATGTTGAAACAGGAAAGAGGTTTCCCTTTGCAAATGTTGGATCATTATTAATCTTACTGCTGAAGCACTAAGATGTTCCTGTTTTTAGTAACATAGAGATTACATTACGCTGTGTAAAGCGCTCATATTTTCTATATAGTATGTCTATTTCATTTATATGTTTAGTGAGTCTTTATATTTTAAATGCACACTTTATCTTTTATCAGCACCACGTCAATATTATTTATTTAAGTTTTTATATTGTCCTGTTCCTGTAAGCCAGTACAAAAACATTTCGTTTTATTAGTACACTCTGTGTCTTGTTGAAATGACATTAAAGTATGTCTAAATGTTTGGAGCTAAGGGAATCAGAAACAGGTTTATCACCAGGTAGGTCGACACGTACGAAGAATTTCACTTGGTGTCGTTGCGCATGCATAAAAATAAAACAAATGTAAAACACAGATAGAGAACTAGAAAAATATTAAAAATAATAACAAATATAGTAAAATATAACAGTATTTACATAGAAATGGAATGGAATAAAATCGGCAGTAATACAAAAAAAGAAAACAGATATTGTTGTACATTGTGTGCATTAATGTAATACTTAGAGACTTGACCCTAACTATGGAAAACAGTCCCAATCAGCATTGCTTAACACACGGTCTAGTTTTCCTAATATCCCGCTCTCTTAGCTTCAGTTCCTCTCAATCCCTCCTCTCTGCCCTGCGTGTGCCCCTCTTGCACATGCACGATGATATCATGTTGAAACAGGAAAGAGGTCGTGTAAATGTTGAATCATTATTAATATAACTGCTGATGCACTCACATTTTTGGAGCTTAGCGACCCTAACCATTGAAAACACTGAATTCCAGTTAGCACATCATCTTGTTTTCCTTATAGCCCGCTCTCTTAGCTTCAGCTCCTCACAATCCCTCCCCTCTGTCCCGCGTGTCTGCGGCGTTTGTCCCACAATAACCTGTCGCCGGCCGTCGGCCACCCTTCCTTGCTGCTTTTCGACAGCGTGCCCCTGCTGGCATGACGCCCAGACGCTCTTGGGCGATTTACAAACCAGCGGTGATGGCAGGCCGTTCCCACACGTCTTTGACTTTGCTGAAGATGTTCTCCTTTTCATTACGGCGGCACAAATGACAGAGGGCCGCTTGTACTCTGCGGCGAGGGAGGATAAACAAAACATAACACACCGGCTGTTGGTCAGGGACGGCCAATGTGTGGTGCTTGGACTGTGTTTAACTTCAGGTGTCCCTCTAAATATATTTTCCTTGTTTTATCATAGAAATAGAAAACACTCATTTTGATCGCCTGCAGGTTACTTTCTGTGAGGGATTTGCATTAGCAGGACATTCCTGGTGAGCCTGCAATCCTTTGTTCTTTCATGAATTGTGTGCCTGGGATTAGTTTCACAAAACACTACAAATGATTGTTTTAATCTTCAACAAGTCATGCATTTGAAATCCTGGCGCACAGTGAGATCTGAGGGAGATTTGTCTTGTCATTTATATGAGCTCGCTCTGCAGGTGTTGTAAACACAATATAACAGCTTTTATATGTTAGACTCTTGTGTTTACACTGCAGCTCGCTTGTTCTAGGAACACATTAAGCCATGTCTGATGTCCATGGCTTTATGAGGTTTTCAGAGTAACAATCCAGCTGATTTTGGAATAAAAGCAACATCTCTAACGCTAACACAGAGAATAGGTTTCAGGAGCAATAGATGTATAATTGTTTCATTATAAAAGTGCATAATCAAATCCTTTGGGGAAAGTAGAGAATCAGCAATCAAGTTGTTTGGGTTCTTTTCTTCTTTTCATAATTATAGTTTCATCTTTTCATAATAGTAATTATGTGATTGGGATCTCTTCAATTGCTTCATCATGGTACCATCAAAATCTGTGTATTAGTCAGAAAGGCTCTGATTAAAGCGTCGGGAACACTTTGACGTCCTCTTGTCTTTATGTTTATTTAGCCTTGCTTTGGTGTGTGTGTAAGAGTCCTCTCCTGCTGATGTTCAGGTGTATATCAGTATGTAGTGTCTCTACTTTAAAGAGTCCTCTCCTACTGATTTTCAGGTGTATATCAGTATGTAGTGTCTCTACTTTAAAGAGTCCTCTCCTGCTGATGTTCAGGTATATACCAGTATGTAGTGTCTCTACTTTAAAGAGTCCTTTCCTGCTGATGTTCAGGTGTATATCAGTATGTAGTGTCTCTACTTTAAAGAGTCCTCTCCTGCTGATTTTCAGGTGTATATCAGTATGTAGTGTCTCTACTTTAAAGAGTCCTCTCCTGCTGATGTTCAGGTGTATACCAGTATGTAGTGTCTCTACTTTAAAGAGTCCTCTCCTGCTGATGTTCAGGTGTATATCAGTATGTAGTGTCTCTACTTTAAAGAGTCCTCTCCTGCTGATGTTCAGGTGTATATCAGTATGTAGTGTCTCTACTTTAAAGAGTTCTCTCCTGCTGATGTTCAGGTGTATATCAGTATGCATTGTCTCTACTTTAAAGAGTCCTCTTCTGCTGATGTTCAGGTGTATATCAGTATGTAGTGTCTCTACTTTAAAGAGTCCTCTCCTGCTGATGTTCAGGTGTATATCAGTATGTAGTGTCTCTACTTTAAAGAGTCCTCTCCTGCTGATGTCCAGGTGTATATCAGTATGTAGTGTCTCTACTTTAAAGAGTCCTCTCCTGCTGATGTTCAGGTGTATATCAGTATGTAGTGTCTCTACTTTAAAGAGTCCTCTCCTGCTGATGTTCAGGTGTATACCAGTATGTAGTGTCTCTACTTTAAAGAGTCCTCTCCTGCTGATGTTCAGGTGTATATCAGTATGTAGTGTCTCTACTTTAAAGAGTCCTCTCCTGCTGATGTTCAGGTGTATATCAGTATGTAGTGTCTCTACTTTAAAGAGTCCTCTCCTGCTGATGTTCAGGTGTATATCAGTATGTAGTGTCTCTACTTTAAAGAGTTCTCTCCTGCTGATGTTCAGGTGTATATCAGTATGTAGTGTCTCTACTTTAAAGAGTCCTCTCCTGCTGATGTTCAGGTGTATATCAGTATGTAGTGTCTCTACTTTAAAGAGTCCTCTCCTGCTGATGTTCAGGTGTATATCAGTATGTAGTGTCTCTACTTTAAAGAGTCCTCTCCTGCTGATGTTCAGGTGTATATCAGTATGTAGTGTCTCTACTTTAAAGAGTCCTCTCCTGCTGATGTTCAGGTGTATATCAGTATGTAGTGTCTCTACTGTGTCATGTCTCCATGCTTTAATGTTCAAAAAGCTCTTTTTCACCCTCTGTCTGAAACCAGAGCCCAGTCTGCTCTGATTGGTTAGCTGGCCGGCTCTGTTGTGATAGGTCAACCGTTTAGAGATGTCCCGCCCCTTAGCCTATCACGTACAATGTGTTAAAGCCAAAAGAAGGGCGAGCGTTATAAAGTGATGTCACTATGTTCAAGAAGTAAACAATGGAGTCCAATGGAGGCGTTTCAGAGAGGAAAACCTATAAAACACACTACAGGAAAGGGAAACCCCAAAAAACACAAGGGACTCATTAAGTATAACATTTAGGTCTGACTCGTTCTTAATAGCTTTTTAATGTGAGCAATAAAACAAGGCAAGGTATCCTGATATAAGGTCCAGGACGGCAGAGATGACATTTTCTGAATGCTTGTAAAACAGAAGCATATTGGAATGATGATAAAATCAAATTGTAATGCATGTGCACAACTCGATATGGTTCCATTGTCATGTCATTGTCAAATACATATCAAATCCAATATAGCCCCCACCTCCACCCCAGCATAAAATAAATAATTTAAAAAAAATGAAGAAATTAGAGTAAATTTAGATAAGTTTACAAATTCTAATAACACACAACAAAATTAAAATATACAAAGCAAACGACAAACAAAATTACAAAAATATATACAACGACAATATTGGTTTAGAAATGGAAGTAGCCCAGATGCCAGCAACACTCAAATCTATCCACAATCATCTTCAAACCCAGCTTCAGATCAGCTCTCAAAACCACAATGGCGACTTTGTGATGACGCATGAGGCAGATCGACCTCGCTGAAAAGAAATATTCTGAAGTGAGATGACCTGGCGTGGCTCCAGCGTTTTGGCCCTGCTTCAGCTGACAACAGCCGTTTGATCCTGAGGACAGAGGACTGGAGCTGCTGTATACGTGAGTGTGTTCCTGACACTGCGGCCTCCAGGGACACCCCGACAGCCGGCTGGCACAGCAACGTGACGAAGACTAAAGGACTCAAGCCTTCCTCCGATGCCACTTCTCTGTGTTTCGGTGCCAGGGAGTCAGATGCACCACAGGTGGATGATTTCAAAGCGTACTGTACACCCGAAGGCTACGAGTGAAGAATCGACGATGTGTGAAACTGACAAGAGTGAAAAAGAGAGTTTTTTGGCTGAGGATAAAAGTATTTATTTCCTCTCGATCAGATTCGTCTGTGAGCACCGCTGAGAGGGTTGATGCTAAACACGCACTCATCTATTGTGATGGATGCTTTGGCTGCCAAGCGTTAGTGTACCTTTTTGACTTTTTTAATGTTTTAACCTCCGCATTTTCTATAAATTGCTGCTTTTTTATGGGCTCTCTCGCTGACTGAGTGAAACCCATTTCAGCCGAGCTGTTTTTCCCATAAATGATTCATAACGGCGCATTAATTGTGGCGCATCGATCAGGATTAAGAGCCCATCACCCTGCCTACACACTTGTTTGTGGCTTAGTTACTTACTGGAAAGGCACTTCATTCAAAAGGCTTCTATCTAATGTCTTAATTTAAAGGCACTGAACATGCATTTTTTTTCATCAGCTTCTTACTAAGGGCTGAGTTAAGTCAAGACGGTTTTTTGATATTGTCAAAAATCACTGTACAGCTTTTAACCATCACTTGAGATGAGAAACCACTTCTCTTTGGTCTTGGTACAAAATGTTATGTATAAATGTGTTTTTGCTATAAGCTGCTAACATGATTAGAAGTCTAACATTTGACATCTTCTTTGGTTTAACAATCCCAGTATTGTTCCAGTGTGTGTTTTAATTCATATAAATGATACTGACCTTCAATGCCCTTGAGAAAGAAGTTTATTTCTGACTTTATGATCAGTCGTCTAACTACAAGTGTGTTTTCAATAACATATGACGATGTGTAAGTTAAGTCAAGACAGTTTTATTGATATTGCCAAACATCACGGTACAAAACCCTTCATTTAGGTTTTCACACAGACATACAAATGTTTACGTATAAATCTGTTTTCTTTTATTTAGCCGAAGTTCAAGACACTTTCATGATTAGATCCAACATTGGAAAATTAAAGGGGACCTATTATGCAAAATGCACTTTTTGATGTCTTTTATACATAAATGTGTCTCCAGTGTGTCGGGGAACTCACGCAGCGTCAGAAAATAAAACCCTCTCTTTCCCTCCGTACCCAAATCTCTAAAAACGTGGGAACAACGGAGCTGATCCAGATTTGCGTCCGATATGACGTAATATCTGAAATGTGGACCCACGGGCCAATCAGAAACGTTGCTATCAGAAACAATGCCCGACTGTTTTGGACGTAATATGGTCGGTGTTTACATTAGCATGGCTAACACTCAGAGCTAACCTGTACTGGAGAGCATGTGTGTGAAGAAGCAGGAAGTAAAAAGGAACTCACCTTGTGGTATAACCGGCAAGAGAGAAAGCCTTTGAGCTCCATACTGTTTCAGAGATAGTCCTTGATAATCCATGATATGGCGTTTCATCACGGCAGTATTTAGTTTAGACAGTAGCTGCCGGGTCCCGCATGAGCTCAGCCCCCTCCTTTTTTTTTTGTTATCATTTTTTTAAAGCTTTATACCCCAAATCAGCACTTTTGAAACAGGAAGTGAAATAGAGGGGTATGAGGCATGGCTAGAATGGGTGATCTGTTTGGTATTTTTAGCAAAACATTTCATAGACATGTTTTTAATATATTTGTATATATCTGAGACCTATGCTATTGCCTAAACATAGCATGATATGTGCACTTTAAGGTTTCTTTGGTTTAAAGGTTCCATTACTGTTCCCGTATTGGATTACTGGTCTTTATTGATATTGATAAATATGATGACGTATCATCTGACTAAAAGTATGTTTCCATAACAAATGATGGACATTTTCCAGACGGCCTAATAAGCGAAATGGCTAAATGAATGTGTCCTCAAAAGCCCAGAATCCATTTGAGCTCTTGGATGATATGAACTGAAAGTTTGAAACAACACTGCATGGAGAGGCCTTATGCACGCTGGATTGAATCCCATACGCTTTGATCTACCGCCTTCAAAAATATACGATTAAACCGCAACTTTTATTCGTTTGTCGAGCTGTGCGAAGAAGCAGCTTTTCCTCACTTGGCTGAATAAACTTGGTTAATTATGTATCACTTGTGCAGGCTTTGCAGAGGGCACCTTACGTTTATTTCAGTCAGAAGTAAGCTCATTATGTCGTGTTGGCTCGCACATTTCTTCTGGGTGACTTAATAGAAAGGTGTGTGAGGTAGACGCTCCGATGGAGAATGCACACTGAGACCCAAACACGCTTTACTGCTTCCCTTTATTCCCCCCTCAGGCCATGCTCTCTTTGAACCCAAATTAATAGCCTCCTTTACGGCGTCGCATATAATTTGAACCTGTCTCTCCGTTCTGCAATTCAATCTTAATTGCTAAGCACTTCCATTTCAAGAGTTGTTAAGCAAACGGCGCGTTTGACGGATGAGTCTGCGGCAGTAAACACTGAATTACTTAATCAAACCCGCTCTATCTTCCTTCTGCCTTTCAAAAAGTCAGGAAGTCTTTGCTGTCGTCCTCCGGGGGAAGAGTTCGATAAAAGACAGGGGCGTTGTAATCTGCCACTTTCTTTTCTTTGCTTATATCCTCTCTACACGATGATGAATGGGGGTTTCATTTCTGCACTTCAAAAGATGGATTCTCAGCACCTTGCATGTTAAACACTGTAATTCTTGCCGTCTCCTGCCCTTCTCCTTGTCACACTTATCTCTCTTGTCTTTCCTATTCTCTCCTGTTTACTGAGTATTGCCCATATCATCTTTCCTTAGGCTCTTCGTGGCACTCTTGCTTATTCTTCTCCTGACGTCTCTCTGTAGCAAATGTTCTCTGAGCCGCGCTATCTCTGATCCAGGAGGAATTTTCATTGATTAAAAGCAGACGTGGCTTGCTTTCCTCTGTGTCCACCTGACCAAGGCCGCCTCAGGAAGATGAATCACTCTCAGCTCCTTTTCTATCAGTCCGCTCTCCTTTCTCCATCCATCCTTCACTCTCCCGGCTGTCGGCTGCAGAATGAAATAAGCGCCAGGCTGATTGTGTGTAGCTTTAGGAGACAATAAAGTGCTCAGGCTTTTTTTAGCTAGCTTTAGTGTATGCAGGGTTTAGTCAAGGGAACCATTGGTGCTTGAGGTTCTCTCACTTTGGGTCGGGGTGTATTTTCTGCTTTACTCCCCAAACATAGTTAAAAGAATAGCTCAAATCAATCCTTGAGTGTTAAATATTTAAGGCTTAAGGTCGACCTTATATGCTTTTTTAAGCCTTCGTTACACAGCTTGGATTCACAGCAATTCAAATGGGTTCATGGTTCATTTAATGTCATTTAGCAACACAGGTTTTCTCAACGAAAGTAGCTTTAGTCCCTTCATGGAAAAGAGAAACAACAAGAAAAAGAAAGGTGGTACACTATTGAGCGAATAACTTCGACTTTTAAAGATGCCTTTTTATTAAATTAAATTCAAAACCTTTATTTATTCAGGTGAAAACCCATTGAGATCATTGACCTCTTTTTCAATGGTGACCTGCTGCAAGTAGGTTCCAACATGAATACAAACATGACAGAAAAACAAAGAGGACATCATATGGCATATTTACATTGACTACAGTTTGTATAGCTAGTAGCATTTACAGATACCAACAGTTTCCGATTGGATAGCATCTATCCTTGCTTTAAAAAAATGTCATGGAACCAAACTGCTCAACTTCCATTCCTTTTGCAGACGGTTCCAAGTTAGCAGAGCATCTAAAAGCAACAAAGACAGAGTGGCAGCAAAGGGCTTCTGGTCAGAATTGAACCTGGGCTACTGATAAAAACCCAGATTTGAGATGTAAACTCTACCAGGTGAGCTTCCTGCATGTGGCTGGCATCTTAAAATAAAACATTTGACACCAGGGGAAAAAACCCCTTCAACTTGGACTCCTGTTGAGCATCAAGGCGCCCTTTGCTGCAGGACTCTATCCATCAACGTTTCTATGGATATATCTGGACAACTTCTCGCTGTGAGCCTGGATCGGATGGTTATTTTAACTGCTGTGAATCCACAGTTGCCATCCTCCACAAAGGATCAAGCCACAAACCTTTAAGAGGCACCTTTCAAGCCTACACAGGATCTAAGCGTTTGAGGCGCAAAAACTATACATAGATTTCGCCGAATTCGAGGCAGGAGTTTGGAGAAGGCCCTTTCTGCTTCAGTCTTGAAAAATCATACCTGCACAAATAATTGAGATTAAAACACTTTTGGGATGAAGTAGAAAATAAACTCTGAAACGCCATCACCTTAAATCAGTGTTGGACATCCCTAAAGGTTTAATGGTTACCGTGAGTTCTGTTCTAAGTACGTTAGAATTTGTTTCGCTCAGGGGTCATTTAGACGCTTCTTAGGAGACTTGTGTTTTGTTTTGGTAAAAATTAGGGGTGCACCGAATGGGAAATTCTTGGCCGAAACCGATACCGAAAATAGGAAACAGTTGGCCGAAAACCGAATGCCGAAAGGCCGAAAATGATTAATATAAATATATATACATTATATATATATATATATATATATATATATATATATATATATATATATATATATATATATATATATTGTATACATTTTTTACCAATGTTGTTCAGCTGCCTGATTATGGAAAAATAAATGATTATGGCAAAACTTAACTTAAATAATAATCACTATTATGGGTCCATAAAACATTTATTCAGCACTTTTGAATGCATACAGTACATTCATTCAAACTCAAGTGCATTTTCTTTTCTCTGTAGGATAACTCCAACAAAGTGCATTCAGAACAAAGCCAAGGTGCTTTAAAACTGCATAAACATCTAGGCCAGTAGGCCTACAACAACATAGTGTAAATAAAGACTGTAACAGCCAGGCCTTCAACAACAACAAATGCACCGATAAGTGCATGCATACAAATGTGCAAACTGGATAAATCCACATGAATGCAACTATTTACAAATGAAATTACAATTGAATTTCAAGAATCTGTAAATAAGGCTGTCTGTCCTCATAAGCAAAGTAGTAAACATTGTATAAAGATACATAAAGTGAAAACTGGATACAAAATCCACAACCAATTACAAATTAAATTACAATTTCAAGAATCTGCAAATAAGGTGGTCTGTCCTCATGAGCAATGTAAACAACATTGTATCATTTAGATACCGAAAGTACAATATATTGAACAGTGTGCTGCTGTCATTTCCCCCTAATGATAACCTGAGATGGTGAATTATAACTCACAATGAAAATTGTTCAGGAAAGTGGGTATAGAGTAGACATGTAGAACTAGATAAGCTTATGATAAGCCAGCCTTGTCTACTTATTAAGGAAAAGTGGGAGGTTCTTTTTAATGAACAGTAGCTTCTCTGATTTATCAGCCATAAATCTGCTCCTCTTCTCATCAAGCACATGAGAGGCAGCGCTGAACAGTCTCTCGCTGTCAGTGCTTGTGATTTGATCTTACTCCGCATATTTGTCCGGGTGTTTTGATTTCAAGTGGTGGAGTAATCCCGAAGTGGTGAAAGTTTTTGCAGTTACACCCCCTCGAGAAATGTCAGCTGAACACGTTTTACAAATCGCAATCCGCGCTTCTTTCTCTGATATTTTTAAATATCTCCAAGCGGCAGACATGTTGGCTGTGAGCCAGCCGCGAGCATGGTCGCGCGCTGTGCTTGTTGCCGCGTTTTGATTATGTCATCACAACAACACGTTAGCTTGCCAACGTAACCCTGTTCTCTGACATTCGGTGATATTTTTTCGGTGCTGCCGAAAGGGCCTTTTTCACCATTTTCGGCCGATAATTTTCGGCGGCCGAATATTCGGGGCATCCCTAGTAAAAATGGTTCGCACCGTCAGTTAGCTGAGTTTCTTCCCGTTAATCTGGTATGACACATTTAATAGGTTTTTAAATATTAAGAAGCCCTGAGACACAGTTTTGTGAAAAAACAGGGGGCTCTCGGGCTAAACAGGTTAAATCAGTGTTGGACATCCGTAAAGCTTTAATGGTTGAATGGGAGCAAATCCCAGCAACCAGGTTCTGAAATCCACTGGAAAGCCTTAGTTTAGACCAGATTATCGGCCATGGTTTTGTAAGAAAGCGTTCAACCATCACATAATAGTGTTATGCCAACATCTCCACATACCTTTGAGCATGAAGTGTACAATGTCTGGGGTTTATTGAAGTCATTCCAAGACAAAAGACTCGTCGGACCACCATGTGTTTTTGTTCAGCAGAGTTCATTCTAATTCGCCATAAATGTCCACAGGGAGAAATTTCCGGCTGTGTTTCCACACTGCAGGCAGAAAGCTGTGTTAGCTTAATGCACATCATACATTAGGCTGAGGGGAACATTTCACTCAATGTTCTCCTTGTAATTGACATAGTGGAGGGTATAAAAGCATACGAGGTGCGCAGCTTCAGCAGCTGAGAAAGGCGAATGATTGCCGTAATACAGCCGATGCCGTCTCCGTTTGAATGTTCCTTGATGCAGCTGCACACATGCGAGGATGTAGTTTCAGTTCTCGTGCACGCAGGCGCTCCCTGAAGGTGTTTCTTCTGGATTTGCGTGGTGCTGCAATGCGCTCTTCCCCTCTCATCCCTCTTGTTTCTAACTCCTCATCGCCCACTCTCTTTCGTCCTCCGTGCTTAATGCTCGGCTCTGCTCACTTCTTCCCTTGATGGCGTCTGACCAACAGGGAACAGGATGGAAAGCTCCCCTCTGGAAGTAGGTGTCCTTTTGGTATAATAAATAATCCCACACCCCAGGCTTTGCGTTCCTATCCTCAGGGCCTTGCGCCTCATATTCCAGTGAAGAAATATGCGCGTGAGCAGCAGGTGCAAAGTGGTTTTCTTCTCCTTTCAATACCTCGTACGGTTGGCCCTCCTAAGAGAGGAACTTCAGGACTGGATGAAAGAATTCAGTTCTCTCTTTCTGTATTTCTGCTCTCCACCCACAAAGTCAGGGGATTTAGCTAGCATCCCTGTGCCCGGTTTAATAATGTAGCTACTGTCAGAATTGTTCTTTGTTGAGGTAGAAGGAAAAAGTGAGAGGAAAACGGAAATCAAGTGTTGGGGATAATGAGGGACGCTGGGTGGGATATTCTCACAAAGCTTAGTTAGGAAGATTCAGGATTAGACGTGGAGCACACATGCTGTACTTTGTGGAAAAGCCAACTTTGACTGTTTTTGAAAACCGTGTGTGCCGTCATCGATTTAACTGCTGGGATCTAAGAGTCTGTGTCAGGTATTGAATGTGTTAATGAATCCAACTTCTTCTTAAAATCCGGAACTGCTTTTAGATTAGGGTTAGAGTTCGATTAGGGTCTGCTTTGAAGATTTGCGAGTAACGTTAGTTTAAAAAAGCTTCATTTGAGATTTGTGTTTGCTGAGAAGGGGAGAGTGGGGTACGTTGAGCCATTTTGTAGTTATGCTGTCCTCTAAGCAAGGAGAAATGACACATATAATTCAGGATGTCTCCTATCAATGGCAATGATAATAATTAATATTTGATCAAGGGCAGTGAAAATATTAATTCTTAAATATTTTTTTAACCACGGTTCAAACCTGGGCATACCTACAACACACCCTCTGTGTCGTAGTTGACAGAAACTGCTTTGAAGCGTGCCACAGATAAAGACAGAAAACAGATTTTTGTACATAATGTGTATATATATATTTGTATTATATTTATAATAACACTTTTGCCTTACCAGAATGAAATCCCATGTTCATTATTTAAGCTTTTAAATGTTTTGTTTTGCCTACTGTGTCACTGTTGACAGAACTTGTGAAATGAGGGGAAAAAGCCTATGGATACGCCTGTTATTTGTTCATAAAATTGGTATATAGGTTCATGCTACCTCAATCAAACTTTCACATTATCATAGTGACATCCCATGTATATATTTCCAGCTTTCAAATGGTTTCGTCATGTATGTTTGTGTTACCCATATGAAAAATAATATCAATTTCAAAATTTGTTTTTACGTTTTTTTGTGATTTTAGTTCCAAAATGTTCATATAGTATCTCAAAATGAAAGAAATAACTATCAGGTTGTATAGGTGAGGTTGTCCTTAAAAATAAGATACCAAACATTGACATGCCAAACATTTCTTAATGGGGTTTAGTAAGACCAATCGAAAGTAGGCGAAAACGGCCAAATTAGCCCAGGACTCCAAAGGGTTAAAGGTAACTATAAATAACAAACCAAATACAAGCTTAGTTTTTCAAATATTTTTAATATACATTTCGATTGAATTGATTGATTTTTTTTTTAACATGTTAAAAGGAAAAGTAATCATACAAACGGTGATACAATTTCATACATCTTACCAATCAAACACAGGGTACATTTAAATGTAGCCTACAATGAGCTCTTATTATCAACTTGGCCTACTTTCATTAATTTATCCATTAAAAATATGCAGATTGACTCTGAAAGCACCATTTGATAAACACAACCTGTAGCTACAACTTGAAAGTGAGATTGAATATCGATTAAATATGTAACTGACACTTCAAAAGAAGAGGGGTATCCCACTTGATTTGCACACTGGAGATCCGGACTGAAAACTACTTTGAAATTGACAGTTAGCCTTACCTCAATGCAGGTTGCTAATAAAAAAAGAATAAGAAGAGACAATTTATATTTAAGAAGAATTGTTTTGCTGCCAAAAGAAAACCAAATCTACATGGGACTAAAACTTAAAGATTAATTTCCAAAGTACGTTTTAAAAAATAATAATTGCATAATATTTGGTAAAATGGCTTTTAGGTTTTATACATTACCACTTATTATTATTATTATTATTATTATTATTATTATTATAATTATAAGAAATAGGGTAAAGATAGTATAAGGTGTTTGACTCAGCCCACAGTCCTCCTCTGTGTGGTGTGGATGTTTTGCTCATGTTAAATAAAATGGAGAAACGTAAAGAAAGGATTATTTTGCCTCGCTCAGCTGTGAGGATTAGACCTTTTAAAAATGTCCTCGTTTCATTGATGTTCAGTTCTAGTTTATTTTCCATTCTTCTGTGATTCACAACCAAAGCCTGACTGTGCCATTATGTAAATGAGTGCTGAAGGAAATGCTGTTTGAATGTAAAGCAGAATGTGGGCAGAAATGCAGTCACTCATCCGAACCGCGCTCAAGAGTCACATCATGTTGGCTGTTTTCGCTAATTTAGGGTAAATCACTCAGAGGCGGAACAAAGCAACACCAATTATTTCAACACATT
This sequence comes from Notothenia rossii, assembly GCF_949606895.1. Lineage (NCBI taxonomy): Eukaryota > Metazoa > Chordata > Actinopteri > Perciformes > Nototheniidae > Notothenia > Notothenia rossii. The sequence goes on from NC_136904.1 coordinate 90,950,733, forward strand.
AGAAAATAAACTGATGATTTTGGTGTTTGTGATAAATGTTTTGAGCACAGTGTATCTCATGTTTGTGTCAAACGCTGTAAAACACATCCAGGTCTCTCTCTCTGCCCGTTCGGCCCGCCTCGCACGGCCATTTGGCCGCTGAGCAATTTGGATGTGAGGATCAATATTGAGCTCGATAAGTATAACGTTGGTCAGGAGCTGATGTCGCTGCTGCCGGCTGCCTGAAGACAATTCAATTCCTCCCACAATGCACTTCACTCTGCGCTCCAACTCAACTAACTGTAATTGGAGTTCACTTACAGACACATATGTGAGAAGACTCTGCTAGCTAAGGCCCAAGGGCACAGAAACAGAGACCTGAAGCACTTAATGGATACAGACATAGAAAAGGTTCCATTACACACACACAGGACTACGGACTAATCGACAGCCGAAGGACCAAATAAAGACTCTGTAAGAAAGATGTTTATCCCAGAGAAAACACCTGGTCCAGGCGAGTGAATTCACAGAATATGCACACGGCAGCGGGATTTCACAAAACCAGCTCTACTTTTTTTAAATGACAACATGTCTTCTGCATCCCTTCGCTCTGATATCTCACTGCTTTCACGGTTCAGTCGTCTCTTATTTCAGTTCCTTGCTGAATTGTTTGCTATAACTGAATTCTAAAAAGAGTCTTATGATGTTTCTTTCAAATCCAGTATAACAGAATTTCATAACAGTAAGTAAAGAAAGCAGAAATCCTGCCAGAGCTGCAGGATATGTGATAATCTGCCGTTTGTGAGCCGTGCGGTGCAATGTGGGAAGAAGTCTGTATTCAGAACTTTTCAGAGATGTATCGAATAAACTCTGATATTCACGGTTATTGTGGCACTTAAATGAAAGAAATATGGATTCATGCCTCTTGCAAAAACATTTTCGGGCGGATAGAAATAAGAAGTCTATTGAACAAGGCATGAAATGAAAAAAAGAAACTGTCAGATTTCACTACAATCTGTTTAAACCCTATCTCGAAGTTTGTGCTCAATTTACGTTTTCATTTCAAAGCATAATGACATTTGCAAGTTCTTGTGTTTTTTGAAAGATCTGTCTCTGTTCAAATATGAACTTGTAGCTGAAACATGATCTTGTAAACATCATCTATATATTGTATTAATTTAACTTTCTTTTGTACCACCACCATCTCAAGTTTTTTTTAGCATTTTCCCTCATTAAGACTCCGTATTTCAATCTGTATGAGGCGATGTCACGTTCCTGAGGATTGATGCATTTAATAGCGTTGTGTTTTGTCAAAGCTAAAGCTAATGTACTTGGAGCCTTGGGCTTCTTCTAATGGAAAGGCCACTTTATTACTGACAGACTTTCTTGAACTTGAGCAATCAAATAGAATTACACACACAATGACTGGTGCTCTGAAATTGCTTTTTGAAGTTCAGGAACTCTTGTATTTATGCAGCAATTACAGCACGAGGTGTTGATGTGTGGGAGCATGGACACAAGCAGCAGCCGTTCACATTAGCCATGCTTTTATTCCCTCTGCCCTTTACATTCAGTCCTTGTTTACATCTCGCCTGTAACTTTAAGCCATTTGTCACCGCTCTTGCAATAACACCAGCTACCTCTCCACTAACCCTGGGGGGGGGGGGGGGGGGGGTTCGTCTCTGAGAACAGGGGGGTGCGGGGTCAGAGGTCAGGCCGTATATCAACAGGTGTCAAGTGCTATGATGGAAAGCCAAGGACATATGAAACTGTGCTGGAAACCGTAGGAGGACGGAGCCGAATAACGGGTGTAATGGATGACTGTCAACGTGATGCCATGGTTTCAGGTTGTGCAAGTTACAACGCTGTGTGTGTGTGTGTGTGTGTGTGTGTGTGTGTGTGTGTGTGTGTGTGTGTGTGTGTGTGTGTGTGTGTGTGTGTGTGTGTGTGTGTGTGTGTGTGTGTGTGTGTGTGTGTGTGTGTGTGTGTGTGTGTGTGTGTGTGTGTGTGTGTGTGTGTGTGTGTGTGTGTGTGTGTGTGTGTGTGTGTGTGTGTGTGTGTGTGTGTGTGTGTGTGTGTGTGTGTGTGTGTGTGTGTGTGTGTGTGTCTCTTGGATCTGTTATTATTTAACCAGTATAATGGCCATTATCTCACCTTCTCTTTCTGTGTCTTTGTAAAGATTTTTTTTGTGGACTTTATTAGATGTTCTGGATGTTGACTTATATTAGGACTATTTCCAAAGTGTGGATGTGGAATCGGTTAAAACATTAGTCCGAAAGAGGATTAACTGCATTACTTAATATCTGAGGAGTCTCAAAGGTGTAAAAGCAACATGTGAACAAAGTTTAAGTGCAGTTTAAATGTTAGACTACAGTTTGAATTTTCTAACACTATAAAAGTGTGGAGATCTGAGAGATGTGAACCTATCCTTTTACTTCAATACTTGTACAACATACTTCGACAGAATAAACTGTTATAATAATTTATAGGAACTTCTCAGCCTTTTCCCACAAAAAAACCTTATTAGCTATTGTCATATGGTCATAATGCCATTTGCTGGTTTCAGAGTTATCTAACCGACCGTACTCAATGCGTCAGGTTGGGTAGTGCTGTCTCTGACCCGTCACCTTGGAGAAGGGAGTTCCACAGGGCTCTATTTTGGGGCCTTTGCTCTTTTTATTATATGTAAACAATATTTGTAATCAGATGCAATTTTCTACCTATCATATGTATGCTGATGACACTATTGTATATTCATGTGCTCCTTCTCTGGATATGGCCGTTTCCAATTTAAAATCTGATTTTATCACGCTGCAGCATGCACTTCTTGATTCTAAACTGCTATTGAACAGTAAGAAAACCAAAGCAATGCTTTTTGCTCCCAAGTCAGCATCCTCTTGCCTCTCCATTGACACCCTTGATGGCTTCTCTGTTGAGTTTGTCGATACCTATAAATATCTTGGCTTTTGGTTGGACAGTAATCTGAACTTCAAACACCACATTGAAGTTCTAACAAAGAAATTGAAATTCACTCTTGGCTTCCTTTACAGACTTAAATGTTGTTTTTCAACTTCTTCCCGTAAAAGCTTGGTCTCTGGCTTATTCCCGTCCCAGCTGGACTACGGTGACACCATCTATAGATTTACCTGTCCCACTGTTTTGGCCAGACTTGACCCACTCTCCCATGCTGCACTGCGTTATATATCAAATGCACCCTATAGGACTCATTGCACACTGTATAGCCTAACTGGATGGTCCTCACTTACTATGCGTAGGATGCAGCATTGGTTTTTATTAATGTATAAAGCCATTTCAGGAAAGCTTCCACTCTACATATGTGACAGATTTGTTCCAGTTTGTGACTCTCACGACCTCAGATCTAGTGCCTGGATACGGGTCCAGGTTCCTGCTGTGCGGACTGAGGCTGGAGAAATGAGTCTTTTTCATTCTGGTCCTTGGTCTTGGAATGACCTTCAATCAAGCCTCAAACTGAGGGCACTTGTCTCAATAGCCTCTTTTAAATTGAAGTTTTCTGAAGTCCTTACCACCAGCTGCTCTTGCAGTAATAAGAAGTACCTTTCTTACTATCCTAATGTGCACAATGTAGAGACTGCTTTTAAGTCTTTTGTTTTCTTAGTTGTGTTCTCTGTATTTTATATGTATGTGTTATGTGTAACGTTGCTGCCTTCTTGGCCAGGTCAGCTTTGAAAATGAGATTCTATCTCAATGCTTTTATCTGGTTAAAAACAAATATATATATTGTCAGCTTTTTGGGCTTCGGGGGTGTCTCTCTTATTTCTTTTCAATTTAGCGGATTACGCACAGGGTAAGATATCACAATGGTAATACAGCCTCACCTCTGTGAATGGTGGGTTTTTCTTGGAGACTTTTCCTGAGACACACTGTTTTTGGACGTCATTCTTGTCTGTTTTTGTTGTGTTTGTCTCGATTCGTCCTTAGGCTTTGAATGGAAAATAAACTGTTAAGTTGGTTCACCCTCCTTGGGCTGGTTCACCCTCCTTGGGCTTTTTAATATCCTGGTTTAAGGGACATGCCTTTTATTTTAAACTGTTGACTGAATGTGATTGCTTTTTTAAAATTCTGATCAGTACCGATAAAGGTTTATCTCTTCCCTGCATGCATTGTTTGAAATGTGTGATTTAAAGTTTCCCATCACACTCTGATCGAAGCAAAACATTTTCGTCACAGAAAGGTCACTTGGACCGATAAATTGGAGGTGAACGATATCAGCCATATTGGCTCATCAAGGCAATACAAACAAATGTTTATGTTGGTGTGTGGGCACGACAGTGACAGCACATTATGCACACATAGAGCCTGGTCATTTAAAAGCAGTCTCATCATTGCAGGGTTCAGCTGGCAGACTCATTGTTTACTGAATGTGCGTGGGCAGAGAAGCTTTTTATTTATTTCTAAACTGAAATTGGAAATAGCAACATTTCAGCTGGCTTTGTTAACAGACACCACTGATGTAGACACACATTTAACTGCATCACAAAACACGAATACATTACTTTTAATTTGTGTAAGTCTTTCAGTTTGACTAAGATTTCGTTTTTTCGGTGATGGAGTTTTTTTACATTCATACTATGGTAGAAACATCTTTTTTGAGCCACCATATTTTGTCTGTTCCTACTTGCTGCCCTCGCTTAGGTACGCTCTCATTGCACGGGTGTCAAACACATGACACATCACATGAGCCTCAATTTGGTTGGTAGCATCAGTTCAATTATGTGTGAGAGATGCTGGTGCTTGATTAGTCATGTAGCCTTGTCAGATGTTCTTGAGTATACTGTATTTGCTAGTTGATAGAAACATGCAATAATCTACTTGTTAATCTGCAGACTGTTCAAACATTTCCTTAAAACTTGTATAGAAACATAAATAACAACAACCTTACTGCTAAATTATCATTGAATATTAGATTTTATAATTTCACAACAGGTTCAAGTGCTGGTTGGTCGGTTTTTCGACTGTTTACATCAGGGGTGTCAAACTCAATTTCATCACAGGCCACATTTGCATTATGGTTGCACTCAAGGTGCTGATTATAACTTTAAGACTATATAAAAATGCACATATAAATATTTAATATATATAAAATAATGTATTATATTACATCGTTGCCTCTGCATTGGATTATTATCGGATAGGGTAATAACTTCATAATTAACTCGGTCTGAAAGCAGAAGTCTAGGGCAAACAATTGCAAGTCTCTTCAGTGCGCAGGACACAAAATGATTTTTAAAAGAAAAGCAAAAAAAAAAAAAAAGTGACATTTTGAAAAGAAAAGTCAAGTCGGAGAAAAAAAGGCATATTTAGAAGAAAAAAGTCAAATTTGAGTTGCATTGTGCTCCATGTATGGGCAACGTGCTTCTGTAAATCGCCATAACAACCTTATAACAAACATATTATGTTATTTGCCAGCTCTTGTGGGGCCACATAAAATGAAGTCACGGGCTGGATTTGGCCCCCGGGCCTTGAGTTTGGCACCCCTGGTTTACATACTGGAAAACCCCGGAAAAAAAAAAATTGTAACTTATACTTAAGATTTTTTAATTTGATCTCAAAGCTAATTATAGTTTAAAATGTTTATTATTATATCATAGGATAAGCTGTTAATAGAGATTATTCCAAATGTTTATGTTCATTGGGATCACCTCATCTGTGATTGATAACACATTAGAATGTTTGAATGCCCTAGTTACTGTAAAAGTTCAGCATGCCTTGTCTGTGTTCATTAAAAAGTAGTTTCTTTTGTGACTTTTAAAAAAGAAAGTTTAGTTTGTGCAGCAGCCCCCCGCTACAGTCTGATGTAAACTGGAGAGCTGCGGGCAATAACTCGCTCCTAATTAGACATATTTCATTTCCTGCCCTGAAGGCAAGAAGTCAAACTAGACAAGCTGTGTGTGTGTGTGTGTGTGTGTGTGTGTGTGTGTGTGTGTGTGTGTGTGTGTGTGTGTGTGTGTGTGTGTGTGTGTGTGTGTGTGTGTGTGTGTGTGTGTGTGTGTGTGTGTGTGTGTGTGTGTGTGTGTGTGTGTGTGTGTGTGTGTGTGTGTGTGTGTGTGTGTGTGTGTGTGTGTGTGTGTGTGTGTGTGTGTGTGTGTGTGTGTGTGTGTGTGTGTTGTGACCTCCTGCTGTTTTGTAAGTTGCCTCTTCACCAAGTTCCCGCTAAGTCTTTATTAAACTCTGTGATTCAGTAACCGGAGCCTAATGCGGAAGATTTGATTTTCACCGCTGGATGCGATGGTAACCGTTGATAAACACTTATTTTGGACTCAATCCAGAGGGGATGAGCTGCTAAAAGTTTTAAAATACCAAAAGAAAGCTCCAGATTGTGATCTTGACCTGATGACTGCTTTGTCTGCATCATGCTGTTATCAGAACAACCGCTGGTTATAGAACATCCGGGTTCAACACGCATACAAATCAGAAAGACTAATTGGAGATTCGAACAGTTCAGAGACAGAAAGCAGCCATAAACAGGGCAGTTATAACACTGTGGGGGAATAATAGAGACGAATGCATTGAGTCGTTGTTTTTAATGCTAGCCTCGATACAAATGCATACAGTATTACCAACTTGTGCCAGAATGAGTGAGTGAAAAGTCCTCAAATGGTTCATATCTATCAAAATATTGTGTGCCATTTATGACCATCAATCAGATCTTTTTGTGTTGTACATTATGACTTACCACAGGTAGAACAAACAATGTCTCGGTTCAATCTAAATGCCTCAACAAGTCATGACAGTAATCCATTATGCCCAATCACAGGACCCTGGAACTAGCTCACCTGAAATGAATTACATTATTTTAGTTCCACCTGTTCTTTTCTCGGCCAAAGCGTGCTGTAAACTTGCTAGGGACAAATTTCATGGGATTGTTGCTCAGGCTTACATATCTTAACAATTGTGGGATGGATATAGCCACAACATTTGATACAGGCATCAACAGCTCCAATATGACAAGGGATCGGCTGACTTTGATAGCGCAAACATTAAGTTCATATTTGTAGTTTTAAGTGAAGTGTCTCAACAATCTATTTGGTACATACACTTTTGGTTTCCACAGGAGGGTCGAGTTCTATTTTGTTTTTTAAATTGGCTTTAAAAGCTACAGCATACAACACCTTATGTTTATAGACATGGAGCTTGGATGCGTAACACTTTTGACAGAGTGCTAAAGGAAAAATATTTAGAAAAAGCAAACCTTGTAGGGAACCAAATGCAGTAGATGTCGTCAATGTGAAAAGCCAAGTGATTTCTCAATAGCCTACATGATATCATCTAAAATCATAATTAAATCAGCACTCATTAGTTACAAATCCAAGAAAGGAACAAGGAGTTAATGCATGAGGTTGAACATGATTTTCTAACATCAACACTTCTTTGTTGTTATCGAGCTAACTGTCAATAAACATGTGGTTTCTGAAGTTTTAAGGTTTAAGGACTTGTTGCTCTGACAACCATTTCATTGTGAACCAGCTTGAAAGACCTACAAAATCCAGACTCATGTCAAATCATTGTTGTCATCTACGTATATATTGAACGGGGCCCTGACACTCTGGTGTGTGTGTGTGTGTGTGTGTGTGTGTGTGTGTGTGTGTGTGTGTGTGTGTGTGTGTGTGTGTGTGTGTGTGTGTGTGTGTGTGTGTGTGTGTGTGTGTGTGTGTGTGTGTGTGTGTGTGTGTGTGTGTGTGTGTGTGTGTGTGTGTGTGTGTGTGTGTGTGTGTGTGTGTGTGTGTGTGTGTGTGTGTGTGTGTGTGTGTGTGTGTGTGTGTGTGTGTGTGTGTGTGTGTGTGTGTGTGTGTGTGTGTGTGTGTGTGTGTGTGTGTAAAAACTATAGGTCACAGACTAAGCAGTTTATGAGAATTCTTCCTCCTCACCCGTCTCAGTGAATACAAGCTGATCTCACACTGACATTGGAGATTACGGGGAGTTTCTTTTTGTTTGAGCGGACACTTCCTGCTGCTCGGCCCTAAATTCTCAGCTTAGCTTAGCTCCATAGTAAATCCCCTTTACTGCGTTTGTCTACCTGTCTTTGTGGCTGTTCAGAGTCTCAGACAATATGTTGGAAGAACTCATTTATATCGGTATACGTTTACTACCAGAGTCTTGGTTGGAAAAAACAAGAGATTTAAAGATGTCACCTTGGAGTCTTGAAGCGTCTGATGGACATTTTCCCAATATTTCTGATACTTGATGGACAAATATTTAATTATACAACCTTTTAAAACTTGATACCAATGCACATTGCGGTTTGACCACCTTCAAAGAGTCTCTAGTTATGGTTTGATGAATCCTTTTGAATACTGGGGGGCCCACATTTTGCCTCCTGCCGTGTTTTATATTATGCTAATGGTATGCAGATCTTTGGCTCTTGAAGTATGACATGGTGGGCTTCTTGTTAGGGGAATGATGAATGATAGACCCCAACACTAATGATACATAATATATAGTTCCCACATTAATCACATCCAATCCATCAACAAGGTGTCAAGAGACTGCTTTGCTTCATAAACACTAACAGGAACAACTGGGGTATACAACCATTAACCATTCAGGGCCAAGTTGTACAGACTGTATAGGTAGGTTTAAGGATTGAGGAGTGATTTTAAACAGAAACTACATTTTTGATGCAGACTAGGGTTTAAAATAGCGGTCCAGGGTTTATCCCACTCTATTGGCGAGTATCATTTCCTGCAGCATCACATGCTATATGAAAACATAAGGGCGACAAGCCAAAGCCGTCTCACAAAAATAGAACCACATTTTTTATAGGGAAGCCCCAGAGACACACTACATGAATCACGAGCAACAACATTAAGCAGCATTAATAGTTCAGGGCCCTTCACAGCTTTTGTCTAATGAATTTGAAAAGCTCCCATAGGGAAGACGATAAAGGACACTGCAGAGCAACAGCAAACATCTCTCTTCCTCTGGCATCTTACTGAACAAATGTCCTTAATATCTCTCCATAAGCCTCCTGTGAGATAACGTGTACGGTTATATCTGTGTGGGTCGACTACTAGACTAATAGGCCTATTATATTTGTGTGCTTATTGACGATTATATAGGAGGAGGGGGTGGAATTGATCAAAAACTGCCTCAGTAAGAAAGGGAAATTCTGACTTGTCTAAAATCGAGCCTCTCTTAGTCAGTTGAAGGCACAATGTTGAAAGTGTGGTTTCATTAGAGCTGTAGATCTGCAGATTTGTTATGATGGATACAATCCCCATTGTGTGAAGTCTTCTAGAAATCAATGAATGCAGATTTTTCATCCATTTAAAGTGGACCTCTCATGCTATATTTGAATAATATATTGTAGGGCCATACCTATATAAAACATGTCTGTGAAGTTTTTTTTTCAAAATACCAAACAGATCATGCCTTTTAGCCATGCCTCATTTGCTCTATTTGCTGTATTTCAGCCCTGTCTTCACAAGGGCTGATTCTGTGGCAAATGAGCTGCAGCTGACCACGCCCCCCTGCAAAGGAGGGGGGCGAGGCACGAGCGTCATGTTACCATGCTGTTACTATGCTGTTACCATGCTGTTACCATGCGGTTACCATGCCGTTACTATGCCGTTACCATGCCGTTACCGTGCCGTTACCATGCCGTTACCATGCCGTTACCGTGCCGTTACCGTGCCGTTACCGTGCCGTTACCATGCCGTTACCATGCTGTTACCATGCCGTTACTATGCTGTTACCATGCTGTTACCGTGCCGTTACCGTGCTGTTACCATGCCGTTACCATGCTGTTACCATGCCGTTACCATGCCACGCAACCTCTCATTCCCCTGATAGGTGGAGAGTTGCCCATATAGGCGGAGCACCCCGTTTCTGACGTCAGAACAATTTCAAATCTGTATCAGTTTTGATCAGATCCGTTGCAGCCCCGTTTTTAGAGATTTGGGTATGGAGGAAAAGAGAGGGTTGTGTTTTCTGACACTTGGTAAGTTCCCTGGAACACCGGGGACACATATTCATGTATAAAAAACGTACAAAGGTGCATTTTGCATGATAGGTCACCTTTAAGATATGTATTTTCTGTTAATCTAAGCACTTTCATCCCAACTGTTTGACCCACTTGTCACTTTTTTACAGTTTTTATCTCATGTATTCCCTAACCTTAACCCGAGGGGAGGAAGTTGGAGGAGCCACAGGAAAGGTCGCTGAGTTTTTTATTTATTATGTAGTATTTTTGGGTGGTTTTGGATGGAAAGAGAGGAAAGGGTTAGTCAGTAAGAGACCATTTTTTCGTTGATTTGGACCGCTGTTCTTGAACCGCCATTTCTACCGCATTTTTCCAGCGCAATCACCATCACAGTCGCCATCAAGAAGCGGATCGTTTTTTTGTTTGAGCGCGTCAAAGTGTTTTTCTGCCCATATTTAGCATTTTGCTGCTTTTGCTTTTGACTGCCTGTCGCTCCTTTTTTACTGTAGTTTTGCAAATCTGTGAAGTTTTTTTTAAAGGTTTTTACATCTGCGAAAGAAAAAGAAAAAAGTCCTCCTGAGTTGTCGATTAAGATGTCTGCTATATTCCAAAGTTGTTGCCAGAAACAAATCAGCTTTTAATTGATAGTAAAAACAAGTTTCAGCCCTGAACACAATCAAATGCCAACCAATCAGCATCCTTTCTGAATGCACATTAAACATCTCAGTAGAAGTAATCAGTCTTATTGCAGCACTAAGAAATTAGCAATCATGCCTCTCTGATTTTTCAGGCAGGTCTAAGCTGCTCTTCCAGGTTGCCGTAGAAACCAACCCGGGCTATTTGTTCTAATTTGCTCTGCAGCGTTGAGATCAAAAAGCCTTCAGCCCAAAGTGCTCTCTGCATATTAGCCTCCGCGTCGGATTCAACACAATTAGCCACCTCGTTTTCATCCATGTCGTTGAGTTGCTGGTTTTCTGCTGTGTTTATATATCTTACATTGGGTAGATGGATACTGCAGAGATACAGAAATGCACAGGCATATACTACGGGGATACAGAAATAGATAGAAATATACAGAAATATATAGAAATATACAGAAATATTCTACAGAGATACAGAAATATATATATATATATATATATATAGAAATATTCTACAGAGATACAGAAATACAGAAATATGTAGAAATATCCTAAAGTTTTTGTTTTTAATGCGTTTGAACTGTAGCCTTGTTATTGTCCGGTTTGGATATAAAGGCACCTCGCAGGTCCCTTTTCTCCCTCCAACCCCCCCCCACTCCCATATCCACATGAAGTCTCTGTTTAAAAGCCATTCCTGCTCCGCCCCCCCCGCTCCATTGAGAAGTTGGCGGTTTGTTTACGAGAGCGCCAGCGCTTCTTTGTGGCTCGGCGCTCTGCTTATGAGAAGGAGGTGAACAGCTAGTTAAAGACTCACCCTCCCCCTTTCTCTCCCTTTCTCTCTCCCTTCTTCCAGGAGTCTGAAAAGGACAGACCACCCCCCCAAAAAAAACTACCCACAACCCAGTGATGCTTAGCTGGTAAGTAAACTTTCATTTGAAACTAGCTTTTCTTGGAATTTCTGCTTTGTATCTGTCAAGGAATTTGATAAATGTTCGCAGCCAAGCGCCAAACTTCTGTCTGCTCTTTTGAAGAATGTCCACCATGAGGGACTGCCTATTATTCTTTTTCTCCTATTCTCACTCTCTAAATATCTTCCCTACCCCCCAACATCTCTGTGTCTGGTTTAGTGAGAGGTCCTCTTTTGAAAGGCCCTTTCTATTCTGAGTGAGTGATGTGAAAAGCAGCGAAGGAGAGATGGAGGAACTCATGGAAGTGCTTCTTCCAGGCGGCTAATGGATGACTCTGTTTCTCCTCTGCAGACGTCCTTGGGGCTAATTGACACTGTGGGGTGAAATCAGTGTTTAGATGCGATGTGACGAGGACGTAGTCACCTTGTGGCATCGCCTCCACCATCACACTGTCTGCTATTAGTGTGATTATAACAACAGTGAGACATGCTGTCATCAGGACTCCCCTCAACAACCGAGGCGCTAGGATCATATCTCTTAGAATTATAATTGTATTTGATAGAAAACGGAGGAAACCTGAAACAAATCTCCCAAACTGATCAGAGAGTCTTGTTGTGAACCTGGAAAATGTTGAGCACCCCAGCGTTTTATAATATACATGTATAGTACAGGTCCCCAGCACATAGAAACCGCTGGATGCTAACTTGGGCAATTAGCTAAATTAGCATAAGTTGATTAGCATTCATTTGAATGTGGATCATAGTTAAAAGATGGGTTGGCCAATTTGGAATTGTTTTGAGTGGTTTTGGGGGTTATTGAGGAGTCCATTTCTACATTTTCAGGATCAAAAATGAAAATTTTTAACCAGAATTGTAATATTTTTACTCTCAGTTGGGCTGATTTTCATTCATTTTGGTTCAATTTTAAAGATTTAAGAGACTCTTGAACATTTGAAGTGGACAGATTGCTTATTTTTTTTGAAGAAAAAGTATCCACAGTAGAGGTAATAAGCCATGGTAGTCCAAAGCGACCCACCAAGAGTCCCAATATAATAACAATAATTCCTTATATTTATTATAGCGCTTTTCAATGACTCAAAGCGCTTTACAGATACACATTGCACATACATGTAAAGGTCATGTACTGTGGACAATACCCACAGGAGCAAATTCAGGTGAAGTGTCTTGCCCAATGACACAACGGCTTTACAGGCGGCGGGTTTCGCCCCCTTGATCTGATGATCAATGCAAAGCCCACTGCGCCACACCGCCCATCTTCACACCTCAAAGTCATCAAGTACACATTAATATTACATTTCATTTAGCTGACGCTTTCATCCAAACTACTTACAATTACCAATTACAGGGACATTCTCCCTGGAGTGACTAAGGACTAAGTGCCTTACTCAAGGGCACACTAGTGGTGGGGTTACAGGTGGGATTTGAACTCACAACCTTCCGATCTTCAGCCCACCTCACTATCCATTAGACCACCACAATCCAATATCATACATGTACTGTGGACAATACCCACAGGAGCAAGGACACAACGGCCTAACGCAGTGGCGGCGGGAGGGGGTTTCGAACTGGAGTTCCCCAACGCCCCCTTGATCTGATGATGAAACGCACAGCCCACTGCGCCACTCCGCCCCAATATGCCCACTTTCTGGTTAGAACTACAATTTTTGATCCTGAAAATGATGACAATCAATCAGAAATGGACTCGGTATCCTCAATAACCCCCAAAACCACTCAAAAAATGTCCAAATTGGCTAAGCTATATTTTAACTATTGTCCACATTGGCTATAACGCTTGATAACTTATGCTAATTGTGCAAATTGCCCAACATGCAAGTGAGCATCCATCAGTTTGTATGTGCTGGGGACCCCTACTATACATTTATATCATAAAACTTAACTAATCTCATGTATACCAGAGAATACTTGCATTGAGACTAGTTGAAGATGCATGTTTTTCTCGATGTCAGATTCAATGTCCTCATTATATTTTGAGGAGGGTTTGTTCAGCTGAGTAAACAAGGTCCTCTGTGACAGGGACAGTGTGGAAAGTGCTGCTATTGACAGAAAATGAAGTTGAGCATTATTTACTGACAAGCCTCGAGTATTCCCTCAAAGATATTGATGTTGACACGGAGCATCTGCACACGAAAAACAGTATTATTGATATTCAAAATAAATTCACCAGGTGCAAAACTCAAACTAACATAAAGAGTTGTTGGCTTTTATGCTTGTATTGTGTTAGATGATGAGACTTCGATTAGGATTAACACATCTGGAATCCACTGTTTGATTACTTAAAATTTGCAATGGCGGTATTCTGGCCAGCCATCTAGGGAGAGGACGTCAGTGCTCCGTAAATTAAAGAAAGGCAACACACATTTCTTTAGATCAATGTTGGATTCAGTCTGGTGTTCAGAGTTATCAAGCCCTGCTTTGTTTGAGTGGAATAATCAAGAGTTCATTTCATAGATCAAACACAATCTGTTATCTTCCTTCAGGCATAATTAGAGATTATGTGAGTAAACATGCACATGAGGATACTGATCAAACATGCTCTGAAGCTGGGTTGTTATATTGACTTTGTCTACCTTAGGCGTAACAATGTGAGGAGCAGCTGAATCAGAAATATAAAATAAATCTGTTTCGGGTTCATTTCGTTTTAACGGCACAGATCGTGTCTTTACGGGACGGGAAAGAAACCAAACTACTGCGAGAAGAGAACAATCCAATTCATGATGAAACGCACCACCCTCGTCTCACTCTCTGTGTCTAATATCCCAGAAGGCCAGCGCTGGCATTTGCCTACATTTTGTTGTGTTGCTCCCCATCCTCAGCACTCGTCTCCAGCTCTCATACTCTGGTCTGTTCAATTTGTCTTTCCCTAATATGTGTCATTGGAGCAGGGCAGCGATGGCCTCTCTGACGAAAGCTCTTGGTGTTCCTCAGGGATGAGATCAGGGCCTCCAGTCGGGGTTGGCATGCCCTCTCCTCCGGCTCCGTGGCTGTTTGCTGATATTTAGTTCAGGATGACAAAAAGCCGGAAGAAAACAAGCTCCTTTCAGGCCAATAGAAGAGCAAAGAGGTGGACTGAGGAAGAGAGAGAGAGAGAGAGAGAGAGAGAGAGAACTAGAAAAAAAGGGGGACAGGGGACTCATCCCTGGATAAGGATTCTCTTTAAAGCTTTCTGTTTGTGGCCCCTAGGGCAGAATTAAGGGAGTGTCATTATCCCTGGCAAATTACCACGCTTCCTTTGTGGTGCGGCCATGGTACATTAGGGCGCCTTAAAACGTGGCCGAGTCGTGCCCATTGAGCTCACAAAGAGAGGGGCCGCTGGCAGATCCTTGGCCTGCTCACAGAGGAGGCATTCACACCACATGGGGGGGTGGGGGTGGGGGTGACGGTGATGGAGGGGGTCCCCTGAGATGAGTTAAAATCGCTGGAGCAAAAGGCCGGTGTGACACGGTTTTGAAACGCATGCCAGCGGATGATATCATCTCTTGGCTCGGTCTCCGTTTGGATCAGCTGTGGAAACCCCCCGGTGCAATGAGAGCCTCGTGATGGTGGTTCCATGCCAGTTCTGTAAGACCTGCACGTATCCATCCATTACCCATACATAGGACCTCGATAGAGTCTTTCATTGGACTAATTGCTAATTAGCCGCGTAGCAACAAATCACCTGCTCGCTACAAATTAGCCAGTTTTTTTTTTTTTTCTACTTTTGGAATGTTCTGTTGCCCCCTCGATTAAACTGCAGTCAGATCTAAGTTGCATGTTACCCAGACAACAGTATTTTATTAATATAATGTGCAAGATCACACAAGTTTATTTGTATGTTCACCCGATTAGGTGCACCAATGTTTTCTCTCAGTGATCGTGCTGTCATGTTAAATATTTGTTTTTCATGTATTGTGTCTTGATATTTGTCTGTTGATGTTACACATGGAGCAGCTGTGATGCAAGGAGCATTTCAGACTTTATCTGACCAGTAAAGTATTCTCTTATCGTAGTAGTCGCCCAATAAGCTCTTTTTAGATATCTAATTGATGACAAATCTCCTGAAGCTTACATCGTATGTCTAACACTTTTTTTTTAAAAAGCCACACATAATGTATGGCTTTTGATTCAGTGAATTAATCCACCTATCCTTTAGTCGATACATGGATAAATATCAAATCTATCACACTTTGATAACTGATAAACTGTCACTGTGAAGACATAACTCTATCTGGTGCTTTTCTCTAATTCAAATGATATTATATTTTTAATATCTTTGGGTCCAAGATGTCACCTTGGACTCTAGAAATAATAGATTCATACAAATAATTGATATCCGCACCCCGATGTGTCATCTTTGCCCTATCTTAAATTGATAATTTCTAAATGTAATAATAATCCAACAGTTATCTAGTTATAATCACTGTTCATACTTTAGTCCTTCCACAGTGTGATTATAAGACTTTAAACAAAACATATCTTAAAAATTGGATTACTGTTATGTTGAAAAGCTTTAGTAACTCAGGCTAATGGACTATACTATAACCCTTCATTTTCACTCATAGAAACTGCAAGCGACGGACGAATGAATAGACTCCCATTCTTATATCTTATAAGGCAAGGCAATTTATTTGTATAGCACAATTCATACAGTGATGTAATTCAAAGTGCTTTACAGGATCAAACAGATTAAACACAATACATTTTGACGATGGTCAAAGTGAGAAGAAATACAAAAACACACAAAATAATTAAAGGTTATACATAGCGCTCTCTTAGGAGAGCCCTCGTCTTTTTTTAATTGATTCCAATGTAAGCAGATCCAATGTTGTCGTAAGCGAACTTCTACAGAAAAAAAGCAGCCAGTCTGAGCACTTTTCGAGTTGAAGATATTTCAACTTTTTTCCGAAAAGAGCCGTTGACTTTTCTGGAAAGATTGCATGAAAAGCTTGTTTTTGTCTGTCAGAAGGAAACGATCATAACAAAGACCAACGAGCCAAGAAGGGCACCGAGTGGACAGCGGATGTTGCTGCTGATCAGTGCCTGACTTTTATAATCTTTATTTGTCTTTCTCCTAAGCCGTGACAAGCTTATTTTTTACAAAGCGCGAGAGCTACAGTGTTCAGGATGGAGCTTATAGTGAAAAAACAATGTCAAAAATATACAGTAGCACATATTTTCAAATCCATACTAGTCCATCTTTCAGCGCTGATACGTTGTCCTTATATGAACTATCATTGGCTGTGGTGCAGGAGGTGGAGCAGGTCCCCACTAATTACAGGGTTCAGTGTGTTAGAAAGCCCCAAACTATAGATGTTGATGTCAGAAAACGTTCCCAAAGGCCCCTTGATCCCCCGTAGCTGGTTCATTTCTCAATTTGCTGCCCCAGAACATCGGGCTCCAGCGTTAAAATGAAGTAATGAGAGAGAACTTGGGGGTGCATTGTCTGACCTGGTCCATGCTTTAATGTTTCAACGGGTCATTTAAGACGATGGGATGAACCCCGGTGTCTTTTTTCACCACCGCTGGGAGGAGGAGTTCTTAAATGTTTTAGGAGCTGATCTGAAGAGGAACACTTTGTGAGGAAGCAGAGCTGTTGCAGAGTGCGTGCAACATATACAAGTCTGTCAGTTATCTTTGGAGGAAGTGTAGTCTTCAGACATCAGCGGGTAGCTCAGGCTCAATACAGAGAAATCACAGTTGATCCTCTGGGTCTCAAATGGAGCTCCCACCAAAAGCCCATCAATTCAAACTGCACCATGAGCTACTATGTCAAAGTCTTCAAAGAAAAGTAAATAAGAATCTGCTGAAGGCACGGTAAAACTCCCCGTGTGTGAAATGTTTGTTGTTGGCACCTCGACTTTTATTTATCGTCTAATCAACTGCAAGCTTTACCCCAGCGATTGATGACTCCTTCGTTTCATTTTCCTCTCCTCGATAGGTGGGAGATTTGATTACTTTCCAACTTTGTTTCCTGGTTTTATGAACTCAATCCCTCTGCTGGACGAGATGACGGCAGGGGGAGGCTTTTTGTCCGGGGGCCGTGGTGAAACCCTGAGCCTGTAAATCGTGCACTGATCTTTGGATCATTAAGCTGTGAGCCCTTTGGTTCTTTATCACCAGGCCTGGATCCCGGGCCATAATGGAGGCTAACTGGCTAATGATTAGCTGTCTGCTGCTGCTTCTCTTAATCCGGCTGCCACTGCCCGTCTGAGCCGTCTGAGGCTATGAAAACACATCTGCCCTAAAATCCTTTCCCTTTTAGCTTATCCCAGTCTTGATATCTGAAACTATTTTGCAGCTATTGAGTTTAGGATAAGATGGACTTTTATTAATCCTCGTGGGGAAATTGTTTCTCTAAATTTGACCCATCCTAGTGTTAGGAGCAGCGGGCTGCCATTTTGAACGGCGCCCGGGGAGCAGTGTAGGGAACGGTGCCTTGCTCAGGGACACCTCGGTAGCACTTGGTCTTGCCGGGACTTCAACTGGTGACTTTCCAGTTGCCAAGCCAACTCCCTATCGACTTCGCCACCACCGCCCTTTCCCACAAAGCCTAATGCTGAATGTAAATGGATTATAATTGTGTTGCTCTCTAAACTCTACGTTTCAAAGTAACTCATCCACAACAGACAGTGTTTATAGTCTTTGCTTTTGAATATTGATAAACAGCGATGACCTCCTCTTAGATCTGTTGCTGAACAGATCACCTCGTCTCCAAACACTCTCTAGCTTGATGGATCTGAGAGGAATATCATTATGTGGAAATGAAGACTGGAAGGCAGTGTTGTAAATGGTAAATGAGTGCATTCATACAGCACTTTTCCAGTCTTTACAATCCCTAAAAGCACTTTACAAATGAAACTCATCGTTCACATAAAGAGGCATGGGCTTCCATGCAAGATGCCACCTGCTCAAGGAAGCTAATCATTATTTAATAATGTCATTTAAATGTAACACTTGTGATATTGGGCTATATATATAAACATTGATTGATTGATGGATTGATGGATGGATTGATTGATTGATTGATTGATTGATTGATTTAGGGTCAAGTATCTTGCCCAGGTATTTATTGACTTGTTGACTGCAGGGGCTGGGATTGAACCCCAGACCTTCGGATTGATAGACCACCTCACGCTTTGACGAGTTACAAAAGCAAATTGATCATCATCTTACCAAGTTAATTTGAGATGAATACATTTGAAGAAAGACCATGTACAGTAAAGCACGTTTGTTTAAGGACATACAGCTCATGACATCCTGGATCCATACAGGATGTTATCTGTTGATTGTCACATCACACTAGGTAGTAAAGGTTTGCCTTGTCTAGCGTTTAAACATAAGTTTGCTGTTCGATAGTTAATAGTCACATTTCTTCCATTTACAATATTTTGTGACATAACTTTTTTCTTGCATAGTTGTGCAAAATCATACATATTGTCCAATAAACATTTAACATGCACTTTTGGGCGGATGATTATTAATTCAAACAATATTGTCAAACTGTATGAGGTTGGTGACAATTAAAAAAGATAACAAGGACTCTGTGTCACTAGAATGAACTAAATTGGGGTTACCTCTGTAAAAAAGTGGTGGGCAAGTATAGTAAGTGGTATACGCCCCAACACTGTGTAACATAGTCAACAGCAAACATTAACCATTTAACGGTTTAAAGGGGACCTATCATGCAAAATGCACTCTTTGATGTCTCTTCTACATAAACATGTGTCCCCGGTGTGTCGGGGAACTCACGCAGCGTCAGAAAATAGCACCCTCTCTTTTCCTCCGTACCCAAATCTCTAAAAATGGGGGAACAACGGAGCTGATCCAGATTTGCGTCCGATATGACGTAATATCTGAAATGTTGCAATCAGAAACAATGCCCGACTGTTTTGGACGTAATATGGTCTTTGTTTACATTAGCATCGCTAACACTCAGAGCTAACCTGTACTGGAGAGCATGTGTGTGAAGAAGCAGGAAATAAAAAGGAACTCACCTTGTGGTATAACGGCCCGTCCACACAGCAGCGTGCGTTTAAGATTAGCGGTGGGCGTGTCTGAAGCTTGGGGAGTTCTCGCGAGCAACGCGACCAACAACCAATCACATGAATCTCCCGCCCCCGACATACAGTTTACGAAATAAACTGGATATAAAATCCCCAAACAGGCGAAAACCTACCAGTTTCACTCACTATCTCTGCCACCTCCCTCCATGCCTGGCTCCTCCGGTTTGTATCCCGGTAGGTGAACAGGGACTGATCATAAAGCACCGGGTGATTCCCTACCGCCACCATTATTTTCTCCTCCATTTTTTGGCATATGAGGAAATGAACTGCAGATTTCATTGGCTGACGCTTCCACCGAAGCTTCAGAAGCTTCAAAAGTTGAACATTTCTCAACTTTTGCAGGGAGCCACGCCAGCAAAGCTCCGCTTCCCACAATGCTGTTCGGCAAAAAGTGAGAAACAGAGAAAGCCTTTGAGCTGTTTGGTATTTTGAGCAAAAGACTTCAAAGACATGTTTTTTTATATTTTTTGATATATCTGAGACCTATGCTATTGCCTAAAAATAGCATGATAGGTGACCTTTAATGTCCTTTATTTGTGTACCTACAGACGGACCTACTTCTTTTTTTTTAGGATATGAGTAGAGGTTCCACATATGTGAGACACATTTTTGATTTTGGGCCATAATAAAACTTAATTGGTCTCTGATGAGAAACTCATTTCAGTCTTTTGCATCAGTCTAACATCCAACATGCCCTTCCAACACACACTGCCTCAAAACACACTGCTTCCTGCACTGGTACCAATGTTTGCAATGGAATTAATGCATAAGGGATACTGGGCTGCTTTGCAACAATACACAATGCTAACGTTACTCCAAAGAAGATTACTCAGCCAGTTGCAAACACTCCTCTTATTGTTATTTTGAAAAATACTGATGAAGCTTGATTCCTTTGGTCTACACTCAGTATTCCTGTAGCGTTGGTAGCCCTGACGTTACTTATGGAGCGTGTAACCCCCTCAGGGACAAGTGTAAGTCCAGCTTTAATATGTTAGCATCTGTAAAATCCTATTAGAAACCCTTGATTTATTTTTGGGCTGTAGCTGCCTCTCCTGAATCCGACCACAGAACAGAACTTAAGCGCCTGGTTCTTCGCTCGGTGGGAAAAGCACTCTGACTCTTCCCAGCCGCTGGTTGTGGGCTGCTGGCTGTAAACTTGCTGTTTGCTGCTTAATCATTCAGTAAGGATTAGTGGCACTGTGTGTTTTCTAATTATAGACCTGGACTGTGCACTCTCCTCCTCTGAGGGGTCAAATCCAGCCCACCAGGCCCTCAGCCAGCGGCTTACTCACAGCTACTCTGCACCGCTACTTCCACATGTTTATTTCTGTGTCGTTAACTCGCCATTTTTTTCTATTTTTGTCCGTTATTCACCCCCCATGCTTTCATTCCTGTCTGTCTCTTTTCTCACACTTTCTCTTGCACAACAAAGACATTTGGATAAAATGAAACTCAATGAGGTAGCTGTCAAAATAAATCACTTCCTGTTTCAAATAGGAAACATGGATTGGCCTGAAAGAAAAGTATCCCCCCCCTCCCCCCCCACACACACACACACAATCAATCAGTTCTCTTTCACATCTTTTTATTCTTAGAGAACAATAGGTTTGATTAACCCCTCTGGGAAAGCTCATTATCCATTTCCATCACAAAGGTGTTGGTGAGACACTTGGATTTGAAACGCATGAACAAAAAAAAATTAGATCAATGGAATATATTGATGCCCATGAGCTCTGACGGCAGCTTAAGCATCCGGTTTGACAACGGGACATAAGTGAATCCTGCATTGCTAATATCAGATATATGTATTTGATCATTTTGACTGCTTTGTGTCCAGTCTATGGATTATGATGCTTTAAAATGAGCGAATCTCAATTGAGAGATTTATAAATGGGAGTCTGTCTTTTCTCCCCTGTGACAGCCACTGAAATGAAAATGTAAAACAGTTGGACTTGAATTTTGTATTCCTCATTTTATTGTTGACCATGTCATGGTCTATCGGGCTTCCATTGTTATGCCAGATCCATTTTGTATCTTCAAGGGACACCCAGGAAATGATTCAATCCATTTTTAATCAAAGCACTGTTTTAGGCAGATCACTGTGAATATTGTGATGTGGAACTGTGGAGTTTATTCTCTGCTTCATTACACGTGTAATGATGTTAATATTTCATTTTGAGGCTATTACGTGTGTTGCTTCATCTGTGTTTTATGTGCACATGGTTGTGACATTGGTTGTCTGCGTGGTGTGTACGGTGCAGACTCATCCTTTGGACCCGAGCAGCTGTCACGTTACATGAACCGTTATCTCAATATTAAAATATACTGTGTGCCTGCTCTCATTGAACCACTTGTGGAATTCAAAGAGCATATTATGCTCTTTTTCAGGATTATATTTGACATGTCTCCATGCTTTAATGTTCAAAAAGCTCTTTATTTCTCTCATACTGCCTGTGCTGCAGCACCTCTTTTCACCCTCTGTCTGAAACCAGAGCCCAGTCTGCTCTGATTGGTTAGCTGGCCGGCTCTGTTGTGATTGGTCAACCTGCTTAGAAATGTCCCTCCCCTTAGCCTATCACGTACAATGTGAGGGAGGAATAGCCAATTCAACAGCAAGTGTTACATAGTGATGTCATTATGTTACAGAAATAAACAAAGGAGTCCAAGGGAGGCTTTTCAGGCAGAGTTTTTAAATCAAGATGACAAAATATATATAGAAATATATCAGAGGTTGCGCTAGAGAGGGAGAAGAGCACGCTTGTGAACTGTCAATGGGGGGTGACGCTCGTGAACTGTTAGCGCCTGTGTTATGCATGCCCACTGCACCTCGCAGGAACACTCACGGACATTTCAATGATTTGTACGGCAAAGTTAGGTTTGGAAACGATATCATCTCCTTATTGGCGGGCATGCATAACGGCCCGTCCACACAGCAGCGTGCGTTGAAGATTCAACGCTTCTGCCCGTTCACTTTGAATGGGATGACGTCACGCTTCGCCGAACTGCATTGTGGGAGCGTCGCTACGCGTTGCTCGCTTCAACAGTTGAGCAATGTTCAACTTTTGAAGCTTCGATGGAAGCGTCAGCCAATCAAATCATATGCCAGTACAAGCTCTAGCCAATCAAACCGCGTGCCCTTGTGTCCGGGGCGGGAGATTCACGTGATTGGTTGTTGGTCGAGTTTCAGACACGCCCACCGGCAAGCTTCAACGCACGCCGCTGTGTGGGCGGGCCGTAACGCCGGAGCCTCGCTGCGGGGAAGCTTTGCCGCTGTTCTGAGTTTGTTCTAATCTGTCAAAATGACGGACTGCTTTCAGATTTTTCCGTCATTGTTAAAAAATCGGTCATAGACGGAAAATATTCGGTTAACGCGACCTCTGATATATATATATATGCTTTGACCCCTGCAGATGTGTTTATTTAAATCACAATGTGTTGTGCTTGTACTGGGCTTTAAAGTCTAGTTCCACCAAAAATGAAACAACGCTGAGAGTAATTATGATTGGTCAATAAATCACAGTGTTGGCTTTTGATTTGCCTGTGTTTCCACATACACATGTCTGAATGAAACCTGAAGGGCACATGGACTTTATTTCAGCATCCAACCTTGTTATGCCACTTTAAAAAAGAAACATTGGCTTCCTCATACCAGCACAGGATTACATGTAATCCTTGCTCTTGCACAGGGTGACCTCCTCTTTCTCAGTAGACATTTCTTTATAGAATAAATCACTCTGAGGTTTGGAGCTGAGGAGTTTTTCTTTGTGTTGTCAAATCTCCGAGTTCCTTTGTGTGTGTGTCCGCCAACATTAGGAAGCAGGATTAGTTAGATTAGTTCTGCTCACTGTGAATATGAAGTGTAGCTGGAGGAAAAGACACACACAAACACACAAAAGAGCCTTAATTGGAAATTGTGGCTGTATTAAACTAAACAGGCTCCATCAATTAGTTAATGGTTAGGCTGGCAATGAGATCTTTGGAAATCATTCTCTTTGTGAAGGTGAAGGATAGTGGCAGCTGGATAAATGCTCATGTTCCCCAGAAGATATCTTTGCTGCTTAGATTCTGGCAAATTATAAAAGCACACACACACACACACACACACACACACACACACACACTTTGATGAAGATATCCACGCTGTAGCTCCCACTTTAACGCTCAGCTTGATCAAACTGCTCATTTAAAGAACTAATGAGAAAATGAACAGAAATTAAGGATTCATTTGGTTGTTGTATTTCATCAAGAGAAGAATCTGCATTTCCTTTTTCTGCTGCGTGTGATTATATGACAATTACAACCCAACACGAGGGCGGCGGCTCCCTTTAGGATTAAGAAACGTAGCGTGTTGTGTTTGAACGCGGGTAAACAATGCCACCACTGATCAGACTTGTTTTCATTTTCATCACCAAATTTCCTGGCATAATGCCTCGGTCACGCATCGAGAAGACTGTAACGAGAAATCGTGTTGTGAGACCACATAGCAATTAAAACAGGATACAAGATGGTTTTTTTCTAATTACATCACAATGGATTTAATTATAGCTGCGTGCTTTGCAAAGGAACAGTGTTGCAAATAGCGTCAGGCATTGAACGCCCATCTTTTGTTTACGACACGATGTTCCCTCGCTCTCCGGACTGCAATCAGTGTTCGAAGACACTCTTTGATATGTGAAGCAAACACTGCCGCCATTTGGGAGATATGGAGGAGTTTATGAAACGGAACAAACGATCCGCTGCTGCCGCCTTTATATCCGTCTCTGTTTGAGCCTTACATGTACCTGTCTCAGAAGAATAGAGATCATTTACATATTATGATATTTTCAATTATAACTTAATGATCTGTAACCACTGATGAGCTTCCTGTAATGATTATCTCACAGAGAATACACAATCTTTGGATGCTTAAAGAGGTTTTTGGGCAGTTTTTATTTGCCTGTATTGTGTTATATAGGTGTTGGTGCATGTAAATGGTCTGCAAAGGCTAAAATCCCAAAGTCCCCCCCGAAATGCCTCCATTAGAATTTTTTGTTTACTTCTGGGACATAATTAGATCCCTATGTAACACTCACGCTTCTATTGGCTAGCGCTCCAACACATTGTACGTGATAGGCTAAGGGTCGGGACATCTCTAAGCTGTTGACCAATCACAACAGAGCTGGCCAGCTAACCAATCCGAGCAGACTGGGCTCTGGTTACAGACAGAGGGTGAAAAGAGGTGCTGCAGCACAGGCAGTATGAGAACAATAAAGAGCTTTTTGAACATTAAAGCATGGAGACATGTCGAGACACTACATACTGATATACACCTGAACATCAGCAGGAGAGGACTCTTTAAAGTAGAGACACTACATACTGATATACACCTGAACATCAGCAGGAGAGGACTCTTTAAAGTAGAGACACTACATACTGATATACACCTGAACATCAGCAGGAGAGGACTCTTTAAAGTAGAGACACTACATACTGATATACACCTGAACATCAGCAGGAGAGGACTCTTTAAAGTAGAGACACTACATACTGATATACACCTGAACATCAGCAGGAGAGGACTCTTTAAAGTAGAGACACTACATACTGATATACACCTGAACATCAGCAGGAGAGGACTCTTTAAAGTAGAGACACTACATACTGATATACACCTGAACATCAGCAGGAGAGGACTCTTTAAAGTAGAGACACTACATACTGATATACACCTGAACATCAGCAGGAGAGGACTCTTTAAAGTAGAGACACTACATACTGATATACACCTGAACATCAGCAGGAGAGGACTCTTTAAAGTAGAGACACTACATACTGATATACACCTGAACATCAGCAGGAGAGGACTCTTTAAAGTAGAGACACTACATACTGATATACACCTGAACATCAGCAGGAGAGGACTCTTTAAAGTAGAGACACTACATACTGATAAACACCTGATCATCAGCAGGAGAGGACTCTTTAAAGTAGAGACACTACATACTGATACACACCTGAACATCAGCAGGAGAGAACTCTTTAAAGTAGAGATACTACATACTGATATACACCTGAACATCAGCAGGAGAGGACACTTTAAAGTAGAGACACTACATACTGATATACACCTGAACATCAGCAGGAGAGGACTCTTTAAAGTAGAGACATTACATACTGATATACACCTGAACATCAGCAGGAGAGGACTCTTTAAAGTAGAGACACTACATACTGATAAACACCTGATCATCAGCAGGAGAGGACTCTTTAAAGTAGAGACACTACATACTGATACACACCTGAACATCAGCAGGAGAGAACTCTTTAAAGTAGAGATACTACATACTGATATACGCCTGAACATCAGCAGGAGAGGACTCTTTAAAGTAGAGACACTACATACTGATATACACCTGAACATCAGCAGGAGAGGACACTTTAAAGTAGAGACACTACATACTGATATGAACCTGGAAATTAAAGTTAAAGAGTTAAAAAAAAATGTGCACAAATGAAGCTATTATGAGAAAGTTGAACCTATGGCAGCTGAAAAGCATTATACTTTCTGTCTTCCTCTGTCTTTTCCCTTCTCTCTTTGTGAGGTAAACAGAGACTGACAGCAATGATCTGAACAGTTTAAAGTTTATAAAACGGAAATGGATTTGTGGTTACTTCTAACGAGCCTCTTTCCCTCTCTGTGTGAGAGAGAGAGAAACGTTGTTTGGGTGTGCCGGGTTGCAAGAGCTTCTCTCTGTTCGTCTGAGAATCAATCTCCACTAAAAGGCTAGTGATCAGATTTGTCTTCCCTGATCTCTATGCAAATTACCAAGGACATCACTTCCACAATGTGTGTGCACCAGCGGCAGAATGCCCCCCCCGAGGACCCAGCAGGCCATGAGCCATTGTTATGTTAGACAAAATGTTGCCTTGTTTTCCTCCAGGACCTATTATGTTCTGCGCAGCCTATAAATTGCAGGCGCAAACATGCCAGAAATGGTATTGCTAAAATAAACAGAAGGACGCCCAATTAAAGGAAATCAAAACACCAGATGAGGAGTTATCTTTTGGAACAGTGGTGTTCATTCCTCCTGCGACTTCAAAGACTTTGCACAATGAAAAGCTGTTCTGGAGATATTTATGTTGAATTTCTCGCCACATTTTTGTAGTGGTACTGGGAGTGCTTTGTAATAAATCTGTTGAGGGTAGGCGAAACAACGTGATCCCCTGTTGGAGACACACTGAGGGGATAATTGCACATTGCCTCTCAAAAATGTGGATATAAAATAAACTAACAGGGTTCTCACTAGGAATGTTTATTAGCTCAAGATTTGAATGTGACTCCATTTCCTCAGCCAGATATACAGTATATATTTCTTGCGGTTCTTTATAAATAAACAATATTTGTTGCTACTAAAGTTTTTCTAACATCCGTATACACTTTCTAAAATCCCTCATGTAACACTTCTCCACTATTTCAGTCACCGTTTCGCTAAGCAGTTTTTCTGTGTCATTATTTCTTTCCCTTTATTTCTGAGACCTGCCAAACGCTGTGTATTTCATCATCATTTGCCATATCGTAGACAATAGAAACATTTTCCCTATTTGTGCAATTTAACTTAAAGTAATGGACATGAATTGAGATGTTTTACAGCCACCTTTCAAACCCACACGTTGCATTTTAATAAGGAAAGATAGACCTTGTCACGACCTCAACACAAATTGGAGAACCCAAATGCACGACCCAGAGACGGTCTTGAATGTAGAAAAAAAAATAGTAATCAGCAGCGAACCGCTTCGACACGTGTATTTCAGTTTATCCACGGCCTTCGACACGTGTATTTCAGTTTATCCACGGCATTCATTTTGTTATTCTACAGTATTGTTGTTTTATAGTTATTTGTTAATGTATACAACCCAATTTGTGTTCTTTGAAATTGAAAAGGATATTGCATTGTGTGTGTTACTTTCGTTGCAGTTGTATATGTCTTAAGTGTAAATTGGCTTGGCTTCTTATTTTGAAGGAGAGTTAGCGCTATTGACAGGAAGTTGTTGTTGCTATGGAAACAATGTGACGGAGATTAACGGAGAAAAGTAATATCTACATATAAAGACGGAGAAAGTAAACGATAACGTTTATGGTTAAGTGTTAGCACCCCCCGAAGAGGCACAAGCTCTTACGTTGATATTGGAGATTTCAATAAATTCAACAAAATTCAACAAAAAAAGAATATTCGAATAATGAAATTGAAACCCGAATAGTACTCCAACGAACGGATATTCGGGTACAGCCCTAGCAGGTACTGTAGGCCATCCAGTTATTTTAGCCGGGCCGGCTAAAATGATTGGTCATGCAACATTTTTTAATGGATTTTTTGTCAAAGCACTTCAGATATTCATTGCTATCGGGATGTTGAGAGCATTCCATGGAATATAACAAGTGTGTCTCGAGCCGGTTTCTCAAACTTACCTACCCCACCTTTAAGTCTAAAAAATAACAAAATAACAAAACCTGACAAGACTGGAAACGATCCTCTCTTTGCTTTGGCCGGGCACAACAATCCATGGAAACAAACAAGACGAACTGACACAGGACAGGGGGAGACAGGACTATTTAAACATGATGTGAGTGGGAACAGTTGGAAACAATCAGGGGCGGGGCAGACGCTGACGAGGGCGGAGAAACACACAAAGGGAGGAAGTAACAGGGCCTGAAATGAGAGACAAGAGGTAAGTACAAAATAAAACAGGAAATGGAAAACGAGACATGACATGAAACACGGGGACTTGACTCGAGATGAAATGACATAAATAAATAAATAGATAGACATGACATGACATGAACTAACATGAAAAGACAGACATAACTAACAGATTTGACGAAACACAACAGAACTAGGGTTGAGCGTTTGTTTTCTTTAAAGGTAATGAAGGGGTAGAAGGATGCACACTTTAAATGACTTAACGCTCTAAGTGATTGTTCACGTGGGACCCAGAGCTGCCCTCACTTCATTTTGCCTGATTAGATTCTCAGAGCGCGTTTGGTTGTCAGTAGATTGTGTGTGTGTGTGTGTGTGTGTGTGTGTGTGTGTGTGTGTGTGTGTGTGTGTGTGTGTGTGTGTGTGTGTGTGTGTGTGTGTGTGTGTGTGTGTGTGTGTGTGTGTGTGTGTGTGTGTGTGTGTGTGTGTGTGTGTGTGTGTGTGTGTGTGTGTGTGTGTGTGTGTGTGTGTGTGTGTGTGTGTGTGTGTGTGTGTGTGTCCTGATTTAAATGAAATACACAAATGAAAATGATGCTGAGATAACAACATACTTTAGCAACTTGCAAGACGCTGGGCTTCAAACTTTTTAAATTCCTGTTTTTTTCTTCTGAATAGGGATTGTCCTCAAATAAATGAGACATGCCATAGACAGCCTGTGGTTTGTACACACACATTTATAACCAACGACTGTTCAAATAGGAGGAACTGAGCCCTGTGTTGATTTTGAAAAACAAACTGAAACTACTGAAAAACAACAGCATTTATTTCAAGCTGAGAAGAAACTTGGTCACTGCAGTTTAAAGTATAATGGCTTTTCTTTTGACAAGCATCACAACAGCTTCTGCTAATAGAAAAGTAAGGATGAACATTGAAGGAACGTAATATACGAATGTAAATACGCTGCTGATTACTTACTCAAAAGAAGGTCATTTTAAATGCAAATCGATTTTCTTAGAATCTAGTCCCCCTGTATTTTGTTTTGGTGTTTTTATCTGAACTCTAGAAGTGTTATGTGTACAGTGTGTGGCTTAAAATAGAGGCTCATTGCATCTCAGATGTGACCAATTAGCGCAAAAGGGGACAGTGTTTGGATTCTCCCGCAGCGCTGACCTGTCACATCGAGACATCAGAGTCTGAGGAGACTTGTTAGGAAGCAAAGGTCTGCTCCGTCTGCTGCATCATCGACAATGGATTTTTCTCTGGACAGCAGAGGGACCTGAACCCCCCCCCCCCCCCACACACACACACACACACACACACACACACACACACACACATACACATACACATACACACACACACGTGTCTTTATTTTTGCCTGTTTACAAGCGCGTGTGTGTATAGCTTCAATAACAACAACTAAATGAATGCTTCCACTGAATGTCCCTATTTTGTTTATCACAAAGGCACTCTCAAGGCGACAGACGATTGCGTGTAGTTGGCAGGTGAGCTTGTATTAATGCTTTGCAGCCAATCCCCAAGTAAAACAGTGGTGGCGGGTGATCAGCCAAAATCCAATAAGATGCATTTGTTGGGAACTGCAGCTTTTGCTGACTCACTCACAAGCCGTCTCTCTTTTTCTTCTTGTCTCGGACACACACACACACACACACACACACACACACACACACACACACACACACACACACACACACACACACACACACACACACACACACACATATATACATACAGTCTCTCATCCACCCCTCAAAATCAGTCGCTTGTCCGCGGCAAATCAATGGTCTGTAATCAACGTGGGAGGCGAATCCCTCCTACCTGATTCTGCCCGGTCTGAAGAGGACTCAGTGTGGCAGCCGGTGATCAACAGCGTCACACATCAGCTGTCTGCCGGTATCTCCTTTGTCCGTGTCCGTTAAGTGTTAGAATTGCAGTGGACAGAGCACTTGGAAGGAGAAGCAGCAGCAGCATGCAATAAGCCTGCACTTAATTACATTCACACAAGGTTTCTATAGGATTCCAGTGTGGCTGCCCGGCAGAGAGGACCCTCTGAGGGGACTTACTGTACGTTTAAACTTGTACTTCATTGTGTTTAAAGTTTAGCTGGAAGAATTATTAAAGCATTAATAAATAAATGAACCATTTGTTGCCCTTTAAGGAACTTAGCCTCAACATATAAAGAGGACATTTTCAAGTTCATATGTATCAGTATGTATTGTCTCTACTTTAAAGAGTCCTCTCCTGCTGATGTTCAGGTGTATATCAGTATGTAGTGTCTCTACTTTAAAGAGTCCTCTCCTGCTGATGTTCAGGTGTATATCAGTATGTAGTGTCTCTACTTTAAAGAGTCCTCTCCTGCTGATGTTCAGGTGTATATTAGTATGTAGTGTCTCTACTTTAAAGAGTCCTCTCCTGCTGATGTTCAGGTGTATATCAGTATGTAGTGTCTCTACTTTAAAGAGTCCTCTCCTGCTGATGTTCCGGTGTATATCAGTATGTAGTGTCTCTACTTTAAAGAGTCCTCTCCTGCTGATGTTCAGGTGTATATCAGTATGTAGCGTCTCTATTTTAAAGAGTCCTCTCTTGCTGATGTTCAGGTGTATATCAGTATGTAGTGTCTCTACTTTAAAGAGTCCTCTCCTGCTGATGTTCAGGTGTATATCGTGTCTCTACTTTAAAGAGTCCTCTCCTGCTGATGTTAAGGTGTATATCAGTATGTAGTGTCTCTACTTTAAAGAGTCCTCTCCTGCTGATGTTCAGGTGTATATCAGTATGTAGTGTCTCTACTTTAAAGAGTCCCCTCCTGCTGATGTTCAGGTGTATATCAGTATGTAGTGTCTCTACTTTAAAGAGTCCTCTCCTGCTGATGTTCAGGTGTATATCAGTATGTAGTGTCTCTACTTTAAAGAGTCCTCTCCTGCTGATGTTCAGGTGTATATCGTGTCTCTACTTTAAAGAGTCCTCTCCTGCTGATGTTCAGGTGTATATCGTGTCTCTACTTTAAAGAGTCCTCTCCTGCTGATGTTAAGGTGTATATCAGTATGTAGTGTCTCTACTTTAAAGAGTCCTCTCCTGCTGATGTTCAGGTGTATATTAGTATGTAGTGTCTCTACTTTAAAGAGTCCTCTCCTGCTGATGTTCAGGTGTATATCAGTATGTAGTGTCTCTACTTTAAAGAGTCCTCTCCTGCTGATGTTCAGGTGTATATCAGTATGTAGTGTCTCTACTTTAAAGAGTCCTCTCCTGCTGATGTTCAGGTGTATATCAGTATGTAGTGTCTCTACTTTAAAGAGTCCTCTCCTGCTGATGTTCCGGTGTATATCAGTATGTAGTGTCTCTACTTTAAAGAGTCCTCTCCTGCTGATGTTCAGGTGTATATCAGTATGTAGCGTCTCTATTTTAAAGAGTCCTCTCTTGCTGATGTTCAGGTGTATATCAGTATGTAGTGTCTCTACTTTAAAGAGTCCTCTCCTGCTGATGTTCAGGTGTATATCGTGTCTCTACTTTAAAGAGTCCTCTCCTGCTGATGTTAAGGTGTATATCAGTATGTAGTGTCTCTACTTTAAAGAGTCCTCTCCTGCTGATGTTCAGGTGTATATCAGTATGTAGTGTCTCTACTTTAAAGAGTCCCCTCCTGCTGATGTTCAGGTGTATATCAGTATGTAGTGTCTCTACTTTAAAGAGTCCTCTCCTGCTGATGTTCAGGTGTATATCAGTATGTAGTGTCTCTACTTTAAAGAGTCCTCTCCTGCTGATGTTCAGGTGTATATCGTGTCTCTACTTTAGAGAGTCCCCTCCTGCTGATGTTCAGGTGTATATCTGTATGTAGTGTCTCTACTTTAAAGAGTCCTCTCCTGCTGATGTTCAGGTGTATATCAGTATGTAGTGTCTCTACTGGGACATGTCTCCATGCTTAGAGTTGTCCCGCCTCTTAGCCTATCACGTATAATGTGTTGGAGGGCGCTAGCCAATAGAAGCACAAGATATCAAAGCCTATGGATTCTAGAGACTTAACAAAAGAAATAGGTTTGGTGCAGATCCTCTTGAAATATCAAACCATGATAACTGAGAAATGGATGCAAATGTATTTTAAATCACATTTCAATTCCAGTCTAAAAAAATCGCAATTAGTTATTTTTTCAAAAACAGCCCTTATACAAAATACTGATTTCATTCCGTACTAAAAGAAAATGATGTTGTCAAGTCCAGTAAGAGTTTGTTCATCAGAAGGACGCTGCAGGTGACAGAGTGTGTGACACACACCTTTTAGCTTTTCTTCCTTTGACTTCAGTCATCTCTGCCCAGCGGGTAAAACTGTCCCTGCAGACAACAAAGGCTCTGATGGATTTACTTTAAACTTATGAGGAAGATCATCAATAACCCTGTCTTTGCTTCGCTAACTGAAGACCCTTGTAGTCAGAAAACCAAAGCATTGGCTGATTGTTAAGAAAATGTATTAAGTTTTCCGGAGAAGCAGAACCCCAGTTATAATAAGTTGCTCAGAATCAGACTATTTTATTAAGGAAATAGTCACACAAACATAAGAAGTTAAAGTACGAGTGTGCACATTGTTCTATAATATATATATATACATTACATGCATTGGGGTATTAGTATTAATTAGATAATAATAGTGGATTGCACAGCTGATACTGCCCAAGTCTTAGGGCGGATGTTTCGGGGGGGGATTGTTAGGTGTGACTCAAACATTGCACACATCCGGCAGTGGCTCAGTCAGCAGGGGCTTGGACTGGGGACCGTAGGGTCGCCGGTTCAAGCCCCCGACCAGATCTAAATATGGAGTGTAGACTGCTACTTGGAGAGGTCCCAGTTCACCTCCTGCCCTGCCGTGGTGCCCTTGAGCAAGGCACCGGACATCCCCCTTCCCCCCTCACTCCCATTGCTCCCGGGCGCCGTACAATAACTGCTCCTAGCACTAGACTCCTGGTACTAGGATGGGTTAAAAGCAGAGAACACATTTCACTGTGTGTGCTGTGAGCTCTGCATGTGTGACCTTAAAGAAGGTTTCATCCCTCCCAATATTATTATTACATTTGATATCAATTTGCAGCAGTCATGTGCCATTTTTGGGACAGTCACATGGCTCTCTTCTGGATGCACTGACAGCCTATTTTGTTATTTAGGTGTTTTAATAATTATTAGTTTGATTCAGGGCAACAATTCATGCATAAAGTTAATACACCCTAAGTAAAATATATATAATAAAATATATAAATAACAACAACTGTGTTAATCTGGAAAGAATTGTGTTTTGAAAAATGGCCTTTGTTTCCTTTGATTTTGAATTTGAATGATTGCTGCCCTTCATTTTTCAATGCTGTGTTGTTAGACTTGTTATTCTCATCAAGCACGGCTTCCAGAGATGTGATCAGACACAATGTCCAATCTGGATGTCTGTATAAAATAGATTTTTTTTCCACATACACAAAAAATAACAAATAAAAAGCAGGTGTCTTTTTTTGTTGTTGTGGCAAATACATACAATTAGGAAAACAGGTCGTACAAAATCAAGATGTGAAGAGCGACACAAGTAGTCTGTGTTGTGTCTGGATGTGCTCAGTGCCACCGTCGCTACGTGACACACACACACACACACACACACACACACACACACACACACACACACACACACACACACACACACACACACACACACACACACACAAAGAGCTCTTTAAACACTGAACAGCAGCTTGTCATCAGGCTGCCTGTGATTGGTTACTTTGACACAGTTCAGCAGTTTGTCATTATTGTGAGAGGCCTTGAAAATGTCGTGTCTCTTTTTAGATGAGCTGTCATCGCTAATCAAACCTAACTGTGTATCCGCTCCACACTGATGCTTGGAAAGAGGACACAGAATTTGTATCATTGTGCTTTTGTGGTGTTGACATTTTTTTTTCAATTGCTAAAACACATTTTTCGAAAGCAGGGCTTGTAAACACAATTCACAAAACCATACACCCTAAGTGCTAAACACCTCATATATCTTGCAAAATGAAGCACTGCACCCACACCTACATAAACACTTACCAAAAAACAAACTTTTGCACCAAATAGCAGACACTTAATGTTAGACACTTTGTCCAACCAAGTCCACACCATTGTGCTCAATCCAAAGCAACTTGGCACTTTGCAAATCTGGTGCAGAGCTAAAAATGTATTAGAGTTTTGGAGATCTGAGCTCAGGGTTTGCTCTTTGAGTGTGAGATTCAATAACTGTGCTTTATGTGAGATTCCAGTGTTGAGTTAGCAACTGAAAAAAACTGTAAACCTTTGCAGCGTTTTCTGCCTTTTCCACCTTTTTTCATTTTGAACCCCTCCTGTTGGAATACTAATTCAAACATTTGCTTCGATGCTCCTTGAAAGTGCGCGTCCTGTGAGAGAAGGCTGGCATTTGCGTTGATCAGTCGTGCACTCAGATCATGCCTTCCTCAGCGTTCCTGTGTGTGCCGCGGTGTCAATTAAACCCGAGGTCCGCTGTGCTCGGTCTGTGTGATGGGGCTCCATGCAAAGAGACCATCCATAATAGAACTGATAATGAGACACACTTGCAGGAAAGGGCATCATCACCATCTCATCTGGCTCTCAGAAATACAACATTAGCAGCAAACCGGACCCAACCCAGAGTTCACGGTGCAGTAAATTCACTTCTAGCCGGCTTCTTGGTGATTTACAGTTTTTCTCGATTGCTAACACACTCAAATTCTACATACAGCACAATTATTTTAACTGACACTCAAAGAGCAAAACATCGACTCGAATCTCCAAAACTCTAAACACGTTTTCAGCTTTTCACACAATTTGCAAATCAACATGGCACTTTCTGCAAACCGCTGCACACGTTTCTCCACGTACAGTAAGACACAAGAATCTGACATAAGGTCACGTGTTAGCTGGTTTGAAACACTGATATTCAAAATGCCTCACACATGGACCAATGATCAAGAAACACGTTCCACCTGACCAAACACCTGATGGCATAATTGTTGGCTCATCAATCAGGATGTTAGCACTATACAAAGACCACAGGTGAGTACTTTCTTACAGCAACAATGGAAGCCAACATGGAAGCAAGAGGAAGAGGAAGAGGTGGGTGAGAGTGAGAGGAGGAAGAATGAGAGGTAGAGGTAGAGGTGGAGGGAGAGGACATGGACAAAGAAGAATGCTCTCTAAGGAAATGAAATGTTATCAACCACGGTTTGACGATGAGAGAGGGTGGACAGAGGGCTCAGCCTAATCTAAGCCGATTTACTGTTGCCTCTGTAATCCGGACACTTAGACTTGATAACAGGTTAGTTACCAGTTTGTAGCTGAGCTCTGCATAATTCATGATATATCAGAGCTTATATCTGTTGTGTGAAACGTATTTACTTCATTACTGTAATTGAATTGTTGGCGTGTTGCATACTATAACTGTACAAACATCCTGCACCATGTACTGTGGTAAACTTACTGTTATGCAACACAGACACTGACCAACCACTATGTCTGTGTTGCTTATCTGAAGTACTGAGAAACAAAGAGGTCCAGGTGGAAGGCTAAGGATTTCCAATGAGGCACAGGAAGCAGCAGCTACAAACTAAGTGTGATGGCATTGTTTGCCAAAACCCAGAGAGATCCGAAGCAGAGTAACTATGTGCTGAGATGCATGTTGCACGATGTTATATTTTCAACAACTCATTTGTATTTCTTAATTTACTATTCTGTAAACTCAAGCAGAAACCTCTCTGTACAGAGCACAGCCCATAACAGATGAAAGTGCTTTAGGTGATGCTCAGCAGTGTGTAGCTGGGTGGTCCAACCATCTAGTGTTAAGAATGAAGTGGGTTATGTTTGGTGCTAAAGTTTGCTTTTGGTAAGTGTTTATGTAGTTTTGAGGGCAGTTCTTCACTTAGAAGGAGAAATGAGGTGTTTTGTACTTTGGGTGTGTGGTTTTGCGAATTGTGTTTAGTGTTCTGAGAAACTGAGCAATTTAAAAAAAGAAGTGTGTGTTAGCAATCGAGAAACACTGTAAACTGCATGTGTGAGTTTTGGGGGGTAAGAGTGGGGTGTTGTAGAGTTAGAGCTCTTCCTTCTGATTGGTGCCAGAGAAGTAAGAACAACTATGAGTGATACTGCTGTCGATGGGAGACCTGTGCTCTTTACAGCAACGTGAGAAGAAATTAAAAATAAGTAGGGAAAATGCAAGATTTAAAGGATTTTATTGTCCAAAGCTTCATAAAATAGCTGAAAGCTTTTACAGAACTTAAACATGTGATGTGTTTATATTACGAGGTGCTGCCATCTTTGTTGGAATAAATGCCACAACTGGGCCATTTGTATCCACGTGGCAGTGGAAGACCGTTAGATAAGTTAGCTAGTGATCACAACTCAGCTTATTGTTTTAAGTTGAACATCAATTGATTCTGGACGCAGTGTATTCTGTCTTTTAAAATAGCGGTTATTCATTTTAAAAAAAAATAAAGTCTATTCTTCTGTCCTGTTGGCAAAAAACTATTAGTGTGAATCTGTGTTGTTTCCTTGAGTATGAGATTTATATATCTTTAAAGACAGAAATGTATAAATTAGACAAGAAGTAAAAACATGATACATTTATATTTGAAGCGTTGCTTTAATCCCAGTTTTTCTTAATGGCAGTATTTAGTTTTTTTTAGAAACATTTCCGTTTTTTCTTGTGACATGATAGATGTCCTGAGTCCTTCGAGTGTGTGTGTGTGTGTGTGTGTGTGTGTGTGTGTGTGTGTGTGTGTGTGTGTGTGTGTGTGTGTGTGTGTGTGTGTGTGTGTGTGTGTGTGTGTGTGTGTGTGTGTGTGTGTGTGTGTGTGTGTGTGTGTGTGTGTGTGTGTGTGTGTGTGTGTGTGTGTGTGTGTGTGTGTGTGTGTGTGTGTGTGTGGATTGTAGCTGTGTGTGTGTGGATTGTAGCTGTGTGTGTGTGGATTGTAGATGTGTGTGATATGAGTGTCTGAGCGTCCAGGCTGAGTGATGGGGTCAGTGTGTGGGATTGAAAGCAGCCAGTTCTCCAGCTGATGGGATCACGGCTTGGGACCAGTACTTCTAATACCCCCTCCTCCAGCCCCTCCCCTCTCTAATTGGCACGGGGTATTTCCTGCTGCTCACAAACACAAACACTTAATTGCAATGTCAGCAGAGGCGAATACCGATCACTTGCGATGACGCGGCAGGAAAACATGCTTCTTCCCGATTTCCTTTTTTCCCTCTTGTTTTACTGTAGTGCTGAAACAACGAGTCGATTAAAGATTTGAATAATTTACAAATCAAAAAATTCCCAAACATGTTTAGTTCCTACGTCTGAGCGTGTGAGGATTTGCTGCTCCTGTTGGTACGGGCATTAGTCGTACAAAGAAACAAAGAAGCCCCACGTAATGTTTGCTCTATCTCGCATGTCTACACACACACACACACACACACACACACACACACACACACATGTATATATAAGGGACGATAATGTGAAGCTCAAATTTGATTAGCAGTGAAGAAATGACCTCGTGTGATGTCAAAGCATGTTGCATTACATATTTTCAAATATTATAAATCGTTTTGACGACACATTTAAGTCTCAGAAATCTCCTCCAACTGTTTCCAGCTTCACAAAGCAAGCTGTGATGATAGACTGAGTGTACATTACCTGCATGGCAACCAACAGCAACCACACAAAAGGTCAAGAAAGTGCAAGATATTATTCACAGAACTTGATAACGACCACATTAGAGCTAAAAGAAGAGTGGATACTATTCAACAGGAGGACAGGAAACAACTCCAAATTCATTATAATATTGCTTTTTTAATAAATTAGCCATAAAGCAGAAATATATCCGGTATCTGTGCCGGTCCACTTCTTGTTGGAAGAGAAGAAAAATCACTTTTGCAGCTTTTAATATAATAATGAATCACGTTTCCCCCCAGTATAATCATGTGACAAAATGATCATACCATGTCTGAGCAAATGAAACACAAGTTGAAAACTCATCGAAAATACATTAAACTAAATAAACATTCATTATTCTTCAATAATTCCAAAGTAAGTAAATATCCCACACACTATGAAAACCATGATGACTATGATTACATCCAGGCAAACCGTGTGTGTGTGTGTGTGTGTGTGTGTGTGTGTGTGTGTGTGTGTGTGTGTGTGTGTGTGTGTGTGTGTGTGTGTGTGTGTGTGTGTGTGTGTGTGTGTGTGTGTGTGTGTGTGTGTGTGTGTGTGTGTGTGTGTGTGTGTGTGTGTGTGTGTGTGTGTGTGTGTGTGTGTGTGTGTGTGTGTGTGTGTGTGTGTGTGTGTGTGTGTGTGTGTGTGTGTGTGTGTGTGTGTGTGTGTGTGTGTGTGTGTGTCTCGGATGTAATACATTTGCTCATCAATTACGCCGTGTGGCCGGTCTCCTGTGTGCGTTTTGTTTGCTGTCCGCTCCAGTTAATTACAACACAGCCATC